>NW_027182946.1:145000-155000 GCF_041146395.1 Eulemur rufifrons
CCTAACCCTAACCCCTAACCCCTGACCCTGACCCTTACCCTAACCCTAACCCCTAACCCTAACCCTAACCCTAACCCTGAAGCCTAAACCTACCCGTAACCCTTAACACTAACCCTATCCGTGAACCTTAACCCTGACCCTAACCATTACCCGCACCCAAGCATTTAACCCTGACCCTACCCCTAATCCTTAATGATAACCCTAACACTAAACCCTAACCCTAAGCCCAACACTTATCCCTAATCCTATCCCTTAACCCTAACCCTAACCCTAATGCTACCCCCTAAACGTAACCCTAACCGTGACCAGTAAACCTAACCCTAACCTCTAACACAAACCATAGCACATAACTCTAACCCTAAAACTAACCCTAACCCTAAACTCAAACCCTAACTCTTAACCTTAACCCTAAGCGTTAACTCTCACGCTAATCTTTAATCCTAACCCTAATCCTAATCTTCAACCCTAAACCTAACACTTCACCCTAACCCTGTACCAAAACCTAACCCCTCATCTTAACCCTAACCGAAAACCTCAACCCTAAACCAAAGTGTAACCGTTAAACCTAAGAGTAACCTTTAACCCTAACCCTAATCCCTAACCCTAAGCCCTCACCCTAACACTAAACTTCATCCTTAACCCTAACCATAATCCTAACCCTAAATCTAATTCTCAGACTTCTTGCTTTCTTAGAGTTTAGAAAGCCTGCAATCCTCCCATGCCATGCGTGAAAGGAGGCTCTACCACTGTGTCCTGCATGAAACCCACGGGCCCATACCCAGAGTATGATAGAGTGGGTTCCCGGGTACAATCCCAGCCCCCTAAACTCCCCCCGCCCGCCTATTGCAGACAGGGCCCGTGCGCTAAGCATAAACAATACCTTTAACAGATAACCCTAACCCTGAACATAACAACCCAACCCTGTTCCTATTTCTCCCCTTAACACGTAAACCTCACCGTGCGCCTAACTTTAACCTCTTATCCTAACGTTAATGCATAACCCATTTCCTGAGAACAACCCCTATCCCATAATTCTAACCCTATCTCCTAGTCATCACTGTGACACCTAATCCCTAACCCTAATTCTAAACCGCTAACCCTAACCGTAACCCTACCTACAACCCTAACACTGACAGTAACCCTTACTTCTAACCCCAACGCTATGCCTAACAAAAACCCTAACCCTTGACCCTAACCCTTCACCCTAACCCCTAAGCCTTACCCTAACCCTTAACCCTAATCCTAATCCTAACCATTAAACCTAACCCTAGCTCTTAAAGATAACCCTGAACCTTGCCCTCACGACTAGACCTAACCCTGACACTAACCTAACACCTAACCCTAAGCAGAACCCCTAAAGCTAAGCCTGAAGCCTATCCCTAACCCTAGCAGTAAACTTTAACCCTAAACCTAAGCCCAACCCGTAACCCTAATCCTATCCTTTTACCCTAAAACTAACCCCTAAACCTAACCCCTATACCTCACCCTAAATCTAACCCCAATCCTAATTCTAACCATACCCCTTCATAAAACACTAACTCCTAACCGCTAACCCTAACACTAACCAAAAACCCTAATCACTAATCCCTAACCCTAACGCTTAACCTTTACCCTAACCGTTAACCCTCACCCTAAATCTTAACACTGACCCTAACCTTAACCTTTAACTCTAAGCCTAACCCTTAACCCTACAGTAAGGAAGACCCTTAATGCTAATGGGATCCCTTTTCCGTAACCCTAACACTACAGCTAAAAATAACAGTAACCTTTCATCCTTAAACCTAACCCCTAACACTTACTTTAACCCCAAAACCTAACCCTAATCCTAAGCATTAAACCTAACCCTATCTCTTAACCCTAACGCTAGCCCTTACCCTAACGCCTAGATCTAACCCTAAATCTAACCTACCGCCTAATCCTAACCTTAAGCCCTAATGCTAACTCTAACCCTGAACCCTAAACCTACCCGTAACCCTTAACACTAACCCTATCCGTGAACCTTAACCCTGACCCTAACCATTACCCGCACCCAAGCATTTAACCCTGACCCTACCCCTAATCCTTAATGATAACACTAACACTACACCCTAACCCTAAGCCCAACACTTAACCCTAATCCTATCCCTTAACCCTAACCCTAACACAAACCCCTAAACGTAACCCTAACCGTGACCAGTAAACCTAACCTTAACCTCTAACACAAACCATAGCACATAAATCTAACCCTAAAACTAAACCTAACCCCAACCCTAACCCTAAACCCTAACTCTTAACCTTAACCCTAAGCGTTAACTCTCACGCTAACCTTTAATCCTAACCCTAATCCTAATCTTCAACCCTAAACCTAACACTTAACCCTAACCCTGTACCAAACCCTAACCCCTCATCTTAACCCTAACCGTAAACCTCAACCCTAAACCAAAGTGTAACCGTTAAACCTAAGAGTAACCTTTAACCCTAACCCTAATCCCTAACCCTAAGCCCTCACCCTAACACTAAACTTCATCCTTAACCCTAACCATAATCCTAACCCTAAATCTAATTCTCAGACTTCTTGCTTTCTTAGAGTTTAGAAAGCCTGCAATCCTCCCATGCCATGCGTGAAAGGAGGCTCTACCACTGTGTCCTGCATGAAACCCACGGGCCCATACCCAGAGTATGATAGAGTGGGTTCCCGGGTACAATCCCAGCCCCCTAAACTCCCCCCGCCCGCCCAATGCAGACAGGGCCCGTGCGCTAAGCATAAACAAAACCTTTAACAGATAACCCTAACCCTGAACATAACAACCCAACCCTGTTCCTATTTCTCCCCTTAACACGTAAACCTCACCGTGCGCCTAACTTTAACCTCTTATCCTAACGTTAATGCATAACCCATTTCCTGAGAACAACCCCTATCCCATAATTCTAACCCTATCTCCTAGTGATCACTGTGACACCTAATCCCTAACCCTAATTCTAAACCGCGAACCCTAACCGTAACCCTAACTACAACCCTAACACTGACAGTAACCCTTACTTCTAACCCCAACGCTATGCCTAACAAAAACCCTAACCCTGCACCCTAACCCCTAAGCCTTACCCTAACCCTGAACCCTAATCCTAATCCTAACCATTAAACCTAACCCTAGCTCTTAAAGATAACCCTGAACCTTGCCCTCACGACTAGACCTAACCCTGACACTAACCTAACACCTAACCCTAAGCAGAACCCCTAAAGCTAAGCCTGAAGCCTATCCCTAACCCAGCAGTAAACTTTAACCCTAAACCTAAGCCCAACCCGTAACCCTAATCCTATCCTTTTACCCTAAAACTAACCCCTAAACCTAACCCCTATACCTCACCCTAACTCTAACCCCAATCCTAATTCTAACCATACCCCTTCATAAAACACTAACTCCTAACCGCTAACCCTAACACTAACCAAAAACCCTAATCACTATTCCCTAACCCTAACGCTTAACCTTTACCCTAACCGTTAACCCTCACCCTAAATCTTAACACTGACCCTAACCTTAACCTTTAACTCTAAGCCTAATCCTTAACCCTACAGTAAGGAAGACCCTTAATGCTAATGGGATCCCTTTTCCGTAACCCTAACACTACAGCTAAAAATAACAGTAACCTTTCATCCTTAAACCTAACCCCTAACACTTACTTTAACCCCAAACCCTAACCCTAATCCTAAGCATTAAACCTAACCCTATCTCTTAACCCTAACGCTAGCCCTTACCCGAACGCCTAGATCTAACCCTAAATCGAACCTACCGCCTAATATTAACCTTAAGCCCTAATGCTAACTCTAACCCTGAACCCTAAACCTACCCGTAACCCTTAACACTAACCCTATCCGTGAACCTTAACCCTGACCCTAACCATTACCCGCACCCAGGCATTTTACCCTGACCCTACCCCTAGTCCTTAATGATAACCCTAACACTAAACCCTAACCCTAAGGCCAACACTTAACCGTAATCCTATCCCTTAACCCTAACCCTAACCCTAACCCTAATGCTAACCCCTAAAGGTAACCCTAACTGTGACCAGTAAACCTAACCCTAACCTCTAACACAAACCATAGCACATAACTCTAACCCTAAAACTAACCCTAACCCTAAACCTAACCCTAAACCCTAACACTTAACCTTAACCCTAAGCGTTATCTCTCACGCTATCCTATAATCCTAACCCTAATCCTAATCTTCAACCCTAAACCTTACACTTAACCCTAACCCTGTACCAAACCCTAACCCCTCATCTTAACCCTAACCGTAAACTGTGGGGAGCGGTCTAGGCCTCCTAGTGTATCCGCCCAGGACATGCATAGTCAGGCCCTCCACCTATCCCTGTGGGACACGCTTGTGGGACACACCTATCCGGGGCTATAAAAGCAGCTTGCATTTCCTGTTCGAGGTCTCTCGCCATGTAACTGTTGTAGGTGCCTCATTAAACTACTGCTGGAAGAACTCCAACTGGTCGTGTCGTACTTGCTGGCAACTGCGGCGCGACAAGTGGTGCTGAGACCCGGGAACTCTTGCACCAGGCGGAGACGACCTCATTAGAGGTGAGTTCAGAACCACAGTAGTTGAGGTAGGGTCGGACCCCCCCCCCTGAGAGTGCTTTGATATGGGGAATTCCCCGAGCGCCCAGCTGCTCCGTGCTCTACAGGAGCTTTTGGCTGCACGAGAGTTGAAAATCCCCGAGCGTGTCTTACGGCATTTTATGCAGGAAGTAGATCGTGTGGCACCATGGTTTCTCCACTCGGGCTCTTTCACCGTTCCGAGCTGGGATAAATTAGAGAAGGACCTTCGCTGTGCCCATGCTACTGGGCTCCTTCGAGAGTGCGTCCTTCCTATTTGGGCATTGGTGCGCACCTGCCTAGAGGACTCTCCTTGTAGTATTCAAGTGCAGCAGGGGCAGCAGGCTCTGAGTGACTATCAAGATAGCATGTCAGAAAGGGATAAGGGTGGTCCGGACCGGCCGGGGCGTTCGAGAACCCGGTCGGAAGAAAAGCGGGGAGCCGCCCGCAAGGGAGGGCGCTCAGGAAGGCGACGGGGACGCCCGTTGCCCGGCCCGTTATCTAGGGAGGACATGGCTTGTAAAATGGCCGCCCTCCGTCTGTCTTCTTCTTCTTCTTCCTCTTCTTTGTCCCGCTCTTCTTCCTCGTCTCGCGAGAGGGAGGCGGAGCTTTCTCCGGCCGATAAGGCGGACTTGGAGGAGGCGGTGGCGGCGTATGAGGCGGAGCGTTATCGCCCGCCTCCGTATGCCTCCGCCCCTCCCCCACCAGTTGATGGCGGGGGAGGTACATCTTTCATGTCCGACCGGGTTCGGAGAAAAGTCAGCCAGGCCTTCACCGCTTCTTTTCCTTACTCTTCCCCTCAGCATGTGGAATGTGCCATCGTTGAGTTGGTCCTCTGTACTTTCCCAGGACCACTCAACATTGTCTCTGATTCTGTCTATGTCGTTCAGGCTGTTCGGTTGTTGGAGGTGTCTCACGCCTTGAACCCACGGAGCACGGTATTCTCTTTATTCTGTGCTGTCCGGTCAGCCATCCACTCGCGCAGTGCGAGGTTCTTTATCACTCATATTCGGGCCCACTCGCTCTTGCCTGGACCTATGGCTGCCGGCAATGCCCTGGCGGATCGGGCCACGAAATTATGTTGGCTTGCTTCTCCTTTGGAAAGTGCCCGCAACTTCCATTCGTTGTACCATGTCCCAGCTTGTACTTTACGCCTTAAATTTGGTCTCCCCCGCGCCTCTGCGCGGGAAGTGGTCCTCCAGTGTGCGGACTGTGCACCTTTCCGCTCACAACCTTCCGTGGGCGTCAACCCGCGGGGCCTTCGGCCTCTCCAGGTGTGGCAGATGGACGTCACTCACATTCCCATGTTTGGTAAGTTGTCTTATGTTCATGTGTCCGTAGACACCTGTTCTGGGGTTATCCACGCCACTCCTTTAGCTGGAGAGCGCGCCTGTCATGTCGTCACGCACTGTCTAGAAGCATGGGCTGCCTGGGGCAAGCCTGAGGTCCTTAAGACTGATAACGGCCCGGCCTATACTTCCCGGGCCTTTCAACAATTTTGCCGCCGTCTCGGCGTTACCCATCGCACTGGCTTGCCCTATAACCCCCAGGCCCAGGGCATTGTAGAACGCGCCCATGGCACAATCAAAGTCTACTTACAAAAACAAAAGGGGGAGGCTGGGGCTTTGGGCGGTGGCAGGTCTCCCAAATCTGCCCTATCTCTTACTCTATATACTTTAAATTTTTTGCTGCTGGATGACCATGGTCGCTCGGCGGCAGATCGCCATGTGGATCCTGCCCCCCCCCCCTTTCCGAGCGGGTGATGTGGAAAGATGTGCTTTGTAATCAATGGAAAGGACCGGATCTGATTCTCAGCAGATCCAGGGGAGCTGTTTGTGTTTTTCCACAGGACGCCCCGGACCCTATCTGGGTTCCGACACGCCTCACGCGACGCCTCAGTCATCCTGCTGCTTCCTCGCCAGCTCCTGACGACGATGCTGTTGTGGCGGATTCTGCTTTCCCTGACCATGACCCTCCTCGCCCTGGGAGTGCTGTCCAGGGCGAAACGTCGTTGGGCCATCCTGCCTGTATTCCCGAGACCCCTGCCGGTGTCTCATGATTCGCAGATATTCCCCCGGTTCTTTATTACCAATGCTTCCCTAGGACTTCCCTACCTCCCGTGGTCCAACGAGTCTGGAGCGGTTCCCGGCAATGAATCCTATATCCTTGCTGGGTCCTTGTGCTTTACTACCATTATCCCGACTAACGGCAACCTGTCCTGTATACTTCTTGCCAACCAGACGGGTGCTTGGGTGGACCGGCCGCGTCCCCGCAACGGGACCTTTGCTAATGGGACTTTTGTGACAGGGATGTGGCCTGCGTTACACAAAACTGTGAACATTTGAGACCGCTGCGTCAGGCGCTCAGTTTTCCAACGTGACCTTCGGTCCCACGCCTGTTTGTCTCTGGCCTCCATTCATCTGGATTGTGGCCCGCCTGGAAAACCATACGGCCACCCTTAACTGCTCAACCGTAAACTGCACGTATACACGTTGCTGGAATGCCTCAGAACACAGGATGGCCGTGGTTGCACGCATGCCCCGGTACGTCCCCTGGCCGGTTGACGCACCGGATTCGTTGGTTCTCTTTCGACATCGTAGGGACTTTGGCGTGACAGCTCTTGTCTTTGCTATTGCAGCGGCCTCCGCTGCGGCCCTTACCGCCGCTTTGATCGCGGCGGCGGGCGCCGTACAAACAGCACAGGTCCTAAATAACCTGTCAGCAACGGTAGCAACTGCCTTGGACACACAAAGCTTTATCAACTCACACCTGGCAGGAGGGATTATGCTCCTAAATCAACGTGTGGACTTGGATCAAGAACAGGTGGACAGTTTGGTACAGCTCGTCCAGCTTGGTTGCGAGCGATGACTGCCGGGATTGTGTATTACTTCGATCCCATATTCTAACCTTTCCCAGGCGGCCAATCTCTCTAAAGAGCTTTCTCGGCTGTTACAGGGCTCTTGGTCTGCCAATTTCTCCAAGCTAGCCACTCAGTTACAACTAGAAATCACCCATATTAATTCTACCCGGTTAGATCCTATGCTTACTGATGGCCTCCTCCCCACCTTTTTGTCGCTTCTACACGGGGTTCGGGAATGGGCAGGTCTTGGATCCCTGGGCCTGCTGGGATGTCTTGCTTTTTGGCCTCGTGTTCTGGATGCTCATGCGTGTCCGTTGGCAGCAACAAAGGGATTGAGTGGTCATGGCTCAAGCCTTTGCTGCCCTTCATGAGGGCTCTCCTCCTGGAGTGTGGATAAGCATGTTACATACGGACGGCAACTACCGCTTTTCCCCTTGACAGCATGGCGTGGCCCTTGCACCCCGAGGGCTTGTCCCCATTGCACCGGGAAGGGCGCGCGACCCCTGTTTTGTGGTCAGCCCTTGCACCTTCATGAGCTCTCGCTCATTGCACTGAAGAGTGGTGACCATACGCCCCTTGGTGAACTGTGACCCTAGATCCGGACTGGGGCTTCCGTTCACCATAAGGCAAAAACAAAAGGGGGAGCTGTGGGGAGCGGTCTAGGCCTCCTAGTGTATCCGCCCAGGACATGCATAGTCAGGCCCTCCACCTATCCCTGTGGGACACGCTTGTGGGACACACCTATCCGGGGCTATAAAAGCAGCTTGCATTTCCTGTTCGAGGTCTCTCGCCATGTAACTGTTGTAGGTGCCTCATTAAACTACTGCTGGAAGAACTCCAACTGGTCGTGTCGTACTTGCTGGCAACTGCGGCGCGACAGTAAACCTCAACCCTAAACCAAAGTGTAACCGTTAAAACTAAGAGTAACCTTTAAACCTAACCCTAATCCCTAACCCTAAGCCCTCACCCTAACACTAAACTTCATCCTTAACCCTAACCATAATCCTAACCCTAAATCTAATTCTCAGACTTCTTGCTTTCTTAGAGTTTAGAAAGCCTGCAATCCTCCCATGCCATGCGTGAAAGGAGGCTCTACCACTGTGTCCTGTATGAAACGCACGGACCCATACCCAGAGTATGATAGAGTGGCTTCCCGGGTACAATCCCAGCCCCCTAAACTCCCCCCCGCCCGCCTAACGCAGACAGGGCCCGTGCGCTAAGCATAAACAATACCTTTAACAGATAACCCTAACCCTGAACATAACACCCAACCCTGTTCCTATTTCTCCCCTTAACACGTAAACTTCACCGTGCGCCTAACTTTAACCTCTTATCCTAACGTTAATGCATAACCCATTTCCTGAGAACAACCCCTATCCCATAATTCTAACCCTATCTCCTAGTCATCACTGTGACACCTAATCCCTAACCCTAATTCCAAACCGCTAACCCTAACCGTAACCCTACCTACAACCCTAACACTGACAGTAACCCTTACTTCTAACCCCAACGCTATGCCTAACAAAAACCCTAAACCTTGACCCTAACCCTTCACCCTAACCCCTAAGACTTACCCTAACCCTTAACCCTAATCCTAATCCTAACCATTAAACCTAACCCTAGCTCTTAAAGCTAACCCTAAACCTTACCCTCACGACTAGACCTAACCCTGACACTAACCTAACACCTAACCCTCACCAGAACGCCTAAAGCTAACCCTGAACCCTATCCCTAACCCTAGCAGTAAACTTTAACCCTAAACCTAAGCCCAACCCGTAACCCTAATCCTATCCTTTTACCCTAAAACTAACCCCTAAACCTAACCCCTATACCTCACCCTAACTCTAACCCCAATCCTAATTCTAACCATACCCCTTCATAAAACACTAACTCCTAACCGCTAACCCTAACACTAACCAAAAATCCTAATCGCTAATCCCTAACCCTAACGCTTAACCTTTACCCTAACTGTTAACCCTCACTCTAAATCTCAACACTGACCCTAACCTTAACCTTTAACTCTAAGCCTAACCCTTAATCCTACAGTAAGGAAGACCCTTAATGCTAATGGGATCCCTTATCCCTAACCCTAACACTACAGCTAAAAATAACCCTAACCTTGGATCCTGAAACCTAACCCCTAAAACTTACTTTAACCCCAAACCCTAACCCTAATCCTAAGCATTAAACCTAACCCTATCTCTTAACCCTAACGCCTAGATCTAACCCTAAGTCTAACCTAACGCCTAATCCTAACCTTAAGCCCTAATGCTAACTCTAACCCTGAACCCTAAACCTACCCGTAACCCTTAACACTAACCCTATCCGTGAACCTTAACCCTGACCCTAACTATTACGCGCACCCAAGCATTTAACCCTGACCCTAACCCTAATCCTTAATGCTAACCCTAACACTAAACCCTAACCCTAAGCCCAACACTTATCCCTAATCCTATCCCTTAACCCTAACCATAACCCTAATGCTACACCCTAAACGTAACCCTAACCGTGACCAGTAAACCTAACCCTAACCTCTGACACAAAGCGTAGCTCATAACTCT
>NW_027182946.1:180000-182500 GCF_041146395.1 Eulemur rufifrons
AGAGTGGGTTCCCGGGTACAATTCCAGCCCCCTAAACTCCCCCCGACCGCCCAATGCAGACAGGGCCCGTGCACTAAGCATAAACAATACCTTTAACAGATAACCCTAACCCTGAACATAACACCCAACCCTGTTCCTATTTCTCCCCTTAACATGTAAACCTCACCGTGCGCCTAACTTTAACCTCTTATCCTAACGTTAATGCATAACCCATTTCCTGAGAACAACCCCTATCCCATAATTCTAACCCTATCTCCTAGTCATCACTGTGACACCTAATCCCTAACCCTAATTCTAAACCGCTAACCCTAACCGTAACCCTACCTACAACCCTGACACTGACAGTAACCCTTACTTCTAACCCCAACGCTATGCCTAACAAAAACCCTAACCCTTGACCCTAACCCTTCACCCTAACCCCTAAGCCTTACCCTAACCCTTAACCCTAATCCTAATCCTAACCATTAAACCTAACCCTAGCTCTTAAAGCTAACCCTAAACCTTACCCTCACGACTAGACCTAACCCTGACACTAACCTAACACCTAACCCTAACCAGAACCCCTAAAGCTAAGCCTGAACCCTATCCCTATCCCTAGCAGTAAACTTTAACCCTAAACCTAAGCCCAACCCGTAACCCTAATCCTATCCTTTTACCCTAAAACTAACCCCTAAACCTAACCCCTATACCTCACCCTAACTCTAACCCCAATCCTAATTCTAACAATACCCCTTCATAAAACACTAACTCCTAACCGCTAACCCTAACACTAACCAAAAACCCTAATCACTAATCCTTAACCCTAACGCTTAACCTTTACCCTAACCGTTAACCCTCACCCTAAATCTTAACACTGACCCTAACCTTAACCTTTAACTCTAAGCCTAACCCTTAACGCTACAGTAAGGAAGACCATTAATGCTAATGGGATCCCTTATCCCTAACCCGAACACTACAGCAAAAAATAACCCTAACCTTTGATCCTTAAACCTAACCCCTAACACTTACTTTAACCCCAAACCCTAACCCTAATCCTAAGCATTAAACCTAACCCTATCTCTTAACCCTAATGCTAGCCCTTACCCTAATGCCTAGATATAGCCCTAAATCGAACCTACCGCCTAATCCTAACCTTAAGCCCTAATGCTAACTCTAACCCTGAACCCTAAACCTACCCGTAACCCTTAACACTAACCCTATCCGTGAACCTTAACCCTGACTCTAACCATTACCCACACCCAAGCATTTAACCCTGACCCTACCCCTAATCCTTAATGATAACCCTAACACTAAACCCTCACCCTACTCCCAACACTTAACCCTAATCCTGTCCCTTATCCCTAACCCTAATGCTAATCCCTAAACGTAACCCTCACCGTGACCAGTAAACCTAAACCTAACCAATAACACAAACCATAACACATAACTCTAACCCTAAAACGAACCCTAAACCTAACCCTAACCCCTAACTCTTAAGCTTAACCCTAAGCGTTAACTCTCACGCTAACTTTTAATCCTAACCCTAATCCTAATCTTCAACCCTAAACCTAACACTTAACCCTAACCCTGTACCAAACCCTAACCCCTCATCTTAACCCTAACCGTAAACCTCAACCCTAAACCAAAGTGTAACCGTTAAACCTAAGAGTAACCTTTAACCCTAACCCTAATCCCTAACCCTAAGCCCTCACCCTAACACTAAACTTCATCCTTAACCCTAACCATAATCCTAACCCTAAATCTAATTCTCAGACTTCTTGCTTTCTTAGAGTTTAGAAAGCCTGCAATCCTCCCATGCCATGCGTGAAAGGAGGCTCTACCACTGTGTCCTGTATGAAACCCACGGACCCATACCCAGAGTATGATAGAGTGGGTTCCCGGGTACAATCCCAGCCCCCAAAACTCCCCCCCGCCCGCCTAATGCAGACAGGGCCCGTGCGCTAAGCATAAACAATACCTTTAACAGATAACCCTAACCCTGAACATAACACCCAACCCTGTTCCTATGTCTCCCCTTAACACGTAAACCTCACCGTGCGCCTAACTTTAACCTCTTATCCTAACGTTAATGCATAACCCATTTCCTGAGAACAACCCCTATCCCATAATTCTAACCCTATCTCCTAGTCATCACTGTGACACCTAATCCCTAACCCTAATTCTAAACCGCTAACCCTAACCGTAACCCTACCTACAACCCTAACACTGACAGTAACCCTTACTTCTAACCCCAACGCTATGCCTAACAAAAACCCTAACCCTGCACCCTAACCCCTAAGCCTTACCCTAACCCTTAACCCTAATCCTAATCCTAACCATTAAACCTAACCCTAGCTCTTAAAGATAACCCTGAACCTTGCCCTCACGACTAGACCTAACCCTGACACTAACCTAACACCTAACCCTAAGCAGAACCCCTAAAGCTGAGCCTGAAACCTATCCCTAACCCTAGCAGTAAACTTTAACCCTAAACCTAAGCCCAACCCGTAACCCTAATCCT
>NW_027182946.1:210000-215000 GCF_041146395.1 Eulemur rufifrons
ACCCTAATCCCTAACCATACCCCTAACCCCTAACCCTACCCCTAACCCTAACCCTAAACCTAACCCCTAACCCTAACCCTAACCCCTAACCCTAACCCCTAACCCCTAACACTAACACCTAACCCTAACACTAATCCCTAACCCTAACCCTAAACCCGACCCCAACCCCAACCCTAACCCTAACCCTAACCCCTAACCCTAACCCTAACCCTAACCCCTAACCCTAACCCTAACCCCTAACCCTAACCCTAACCCCTAACCCCTGACCCTGACCCTTACCCTAACCCTAACCCCTTACCCTAACCCTAACCCTAACTCTATCCCTGAACCCTAAACCTACCCGTAACCCTTAACACTAACCCTATCCGTGAACCTTAACCCTGACCCTAACCATTACCCGCACCCAAGCTTTTAACCCTGACCCTAACACTAATCCTTAATGATAACCCTAACACTAAACCCTAACCCTAAGCCCAACACTTATCCCTAATCCTATCCCTTAACCCTAACCCTAACCCTAATGCTACCCCCTAAACGTAACCCTAACCGTGACCAGTAAACCTAATCCTAACCTCTAACACAAAGCGTAGCACATAACTCTAACCCTAAAACTAACCCTAAACCTAACCCTAACCCTAAACCCTAACTCTTAACCTTAACCCTAAGCGTTAACTCTCACGCTAACCTTTAATCCTAACCCTAATCCTAATCTTCAACCCTAAACCTAACACTTAACCCTAACCCTGTACCAAACCCTAACCCCTCATCTTAACCCTAACCGTAAACCTCAACCCTAAACCAAAGTGTAACCGTTAAACCTAAGAGTAACCTTTAACCCTAACCCTAATCCCTAACCCTAAGCCCTCACCCTAACACTAAACTTCATCCTTAACCCTAACCATAATCCTAACCCTAAATCTAATTCTCAGACTTCTTGCTTTCTTAGACTTTAGAAAGCCTGCAATCCTCCCATGCCATGCGTGAAAGGAGGCTCTACCTCTGCGTCCTGCATGAAACCCACGGGCTCATACCCAGAGTATGATAGAGTGGGTTCCCGGGTACAATTCCAGCCCCCTAAATTCCCCCCGACCGCCCAATGCAGACAGGGCCCGTGCACTAAGCATAAACAATACCTTTAACAGATAACCCTAACCCTGAACATAACACCCAACCCTGTTCCTATTTCTCCCCTTAACACGTAAACCTCACCGTGCGCCTAACTTTAACCTCTTATCCTAACGTTAATGCATAACCCATTTCCTGAGAACAACCCCTATCCCATAATTCTAACCCTATCTCCTAGTCATCACTGTGACACCTAATCCCTAACCCTAATTCTAAATCGCTAACCCTAACCGTAACCCTACCTACAACCCTGACACTGACAGTAACCCTTACTTCTAACCCCAACGCTATGCCTAACAAAAACCCTAACCCTTGACCCTAACCCTTCACCCTAACCCCTAAGCCTTACCCTAACCCTTAACCCTAATCCTAATCCTAACCATTAAACCTAACCCTAGCTCTTAAAGCTAACCCTAAACCTTACCCTCACGACTAGACCTAACCCTGACACTAACCTAACACCTAACCCTAAGCAGAACCCCTAAAGCTAAGCCTGAACCCTATCCCTAACCCTAGCAGTAAACTTTAACCCTAAACCTAAGCCCAACCCGTAACCCTAATCCTATCCTTTTACCCTAAAACTAACCCCTAAACCTAACCCCTATACCTCACCCTAACTCTAACCCCAATCCTAATTCTAACAATACCCCTTCATAAAACACTAACTCCTAACCGCTAACCCTAACACTAACCAAAAACCCTAATCACTAATCCTTAACCCTAACGCTTAACCTTTACCCTAACCGTTAACCCTCACCCTAAATCTTAACACTGACCCTAACCTTAACCTTTAACTCTAAGCCTAACCCTTAACCCTACAGTAAGGAAGACCATTAATGCTAATGGGATCCCTTATCCCTAACCCGAACACTACAGCTAAAAGTAACCCTAACCTTTGATCCTTAAACCTAACCCCTAACACTTACTTTAACCCCAAACCCTAACCCTAATCCTAAGCATTAAACCTAACCCTATCTCTTAACCCTAACGCTAGCCCTTACCCTAATGCCTAGATATAGCCCTAAATCGAACCTACCGCCTAATCCTAACCTTAAGCCCTAATGCTAACTCTAACCCTGAACCCTAAACCTACCCGTAACCCTTAACACTAACCCTATCCGTGAACCTTAACCCTGACTCTAACCATTACCCACACCCAAGCATTTAACCCTGACCCTACCCCTAATCCTTAATGATAACCCTAACACTAAACCCTCACCCTACTCCCAACACTTAACCCTAATCCTGTCCCTTATCCCTAACCCTAATGCTAATCCCTAAACGTAACCCTCACCGTGACCAGTAAACCTAAACCTAACCAATAACACAAACCATAACACTTAACTCTAACCCTAAAACGAACCCTAAACCTAAACCTAACCCCTAACTCTTAAGCTTAACCCTAAGCGTTAACTCTCACGCTAACTTTTAATCCTAACCCTAATCCTAATCTTCAACCCTAAACCTAACACTTAACCCTAACCCTGTACCAAACCCTAACCCCTCATCTTAACCCTAACCGTAAACCTCAACCCTAAACCAAAGTGTAACCGTTAAACCTAAGAGTAACCTTTAACCCTAACCCTAATCCCTAACCCTAAGCCCTCACCCTAACACTAAACTTCATCCTTAACCCTAACCATAATCCTAACCCTAAATCTAATTCTCAGACTTCTTGCTTTCTTAGAGTTTAGAAAGCCTGCAATCCTCCCATGCCATGCGTGAAAGGAGGCTCTACCACTGTGTCCTGTATGAATCCCACGGACCCATACCCAGAGTATGATAGAGTGGGTTCCCGGGTACAATCCCAGCCCCCAAAACTCCCCCCCGCCCGCCTAATGCAGACAGGGCCCGTGCGCTAAGCATAAACAATACCTTTAACAGATAACCCTAACCCTGAACATAACACCCAACCCTGTTCCTATGTCTCCCCTTAACACGTAAACTTCACCGT
This sequence comes from Eulemur rufifrons, assembly GCF_041146395.1. Classification (NCBI taxonomy): domain Eukaryota; kingdom Metazoa; phylum Chordata; class Mammalia; order Primates; family Lemuridae; genus Eulemur; species Eulemur rufifrons. Next base: position 213,080 of record NW_027182946.1, read on the forward strand.
GCGCCTAACTTTAACCTCTTATCCTAACGTTAATGCATAACCCATTTCCTGAGAACAACCCCTATCCCATAATTCTAACCCTATCTCCTAGTCATCACTGTGACACCTAATCCCTAACCCTAATTCTAAACCGCTAACCCTAACCGTAACCCTACCTACAACCCTAACACTGACAGTAACCCTTACTTCTAACCCCAACGCTATGCCTAACAAAAACCCTAACCCTGCACCCTAACCCCTAAGCCTTACCCTAACCCTTAACCCTAATCCTAATCCTAACCATTAAACCTAACCCTAGCTCTTAAAGATAACCCTGAACCTTGCCCTCACGACTAGACCTAACCCTGACACTAACCTAACACCTAACCCTAAGCAGAACCCCTAAAGCTAAGCCTGAACCCTATCCCTAACCCTAGCAGTAAACTTTAACCCTAAAGCTAAGCCCAACCCATAACCCTAATCCTATCCTTTTACCCTAAAACTAACCCCTAAACCTAACCCCTATACCTCACCCTAACTCTAACCCCAATCCTAATTCTAACCATACCCCTTCATAAAACACTAACTCCTAACCGCTAACCCTAACACTAACCAAAATCCCTAATCACTAATCCCTAACCCTAACGCTTAACCTTTACCCTAACCGTTAACCCTCACCCTAAATCTTAACACTGACCCTAACCTTAACCTTTAACTCTAAGCCTAACCCTTAAGCCTACAGTAAGGAAGACCCTTAATGCTAATGGGATCCCTTATCCCTAACCGTAACACTACAGCTAAAAATAACCCTAACCTTTGATCCTGAAACCTAACCCCTAACACTTACTTTAACCCCAAACCCTAACCCTAATCCTAAGCATTAAACCTAACCCTATCTCTTAACCCTAAGGCTAGCCCTTACCCTAACACGTAGATCTAACCCTAAATCTAACCTACCGCCTAATCCTAACCTTAAGCCCTAATGCTAACTCTAACCCTGAACCCTAAACCTACTCGTAACCCTTAACACTAACCCTATCCGTGAACCTTAACCCTGACCCTAACCATTACCCGCACCCAAGCATTTAACCCTGACCCTACCCCTAATCCTTAATGATAACCCTAACACTAAACCCTAACCCTAAGCCCAACACTTATCCCTAATCCTATCCCTTAACCCTAACCATAAGCCTAACCCTAATGCTACCCCCTAAACCTAACCCTAGCCGTGACCAGTAAACCTAACCTTAACCTCTAACACAAACCATAGCACATAACTCTAACCCTAAAACTAAACCTAACCCCAACCCTAACCCTAAACCCTAACTCTTAACCTTAACCCTAAGCGTTAACTCTCACGCTAACCTTTAATCCTAACCCTAATCCTAATCTTCAACCCTAAACCTAACACTTAACTCTAACCCTGTACCAAACACTAAACCCTCATCTTAACCCTAACCGTAAACCTCAACCCTAAACCAAAGTGTAACCGTTAAACCTAAGAGTAACCTTTAACCCTAACCCTAAGCCCTAACCCTAAGCCCTCACCCTAACACTAAACTTCATCCTTAACCCTAACCATAATAATAACCCTAAAGCTAATTCTCAGACTTCTTGCTTTCTTAGAGTTTAGAAAGCCTGCAATCCTCCCATGCCATGCGTGAAAGGAGGCTCTACCTCTGCGTCCTACATGAAACCCACGGGCTCATACCCAGAGTATGATAGAGTGGGTTCCCGGGTACAATCCCAGCCCCCTAAACTCCCCCCGCCCGCCCAATGCAGACAGGGCCCGTGCACTAAGCATAAACAATACCTTTAACAGATAACCCTAACCCTGAACATAACACCTAACCCTGTTCCTATTTCTCCCCTTAACACGTAAACCTCACCGTGCGCCTAACTTTAACCTCTTATCCTAACGTTAATGCATAACCCATTTCCT
>NW_027182946.1:227500-230000 GCF_041146395.1 Eulemur rufifrons
CCGTGACCAGTAAACCTAAACCTAACCAATAACACAAACCATAACACATAACTCTAACCCTAAAACGAACCCTAAACCTAACCCTAACCCCTAACTCTTAACCTTAACCCTAAGCGTTAACTCTCACGCTAACTTTTAATCCTAACCCTAATCCTAATCTTCAACCCTAAACCTAACACTTAACCCTAACCCTGTACCAAACCCTAACCCCTCATCTTAACCCTAACCGTAAACCTCAACCCTAAACCAAAGTGTAACCGTTAAACCTAAGAGTAACCTTTAACCCTAACCCTAATCCCTAACCCTAAGCCCTCACCCTAACACTAAACTTCATCCTTAACCCTAACCATAATCCTAACCCTAAATCTAATTCTCAGACTTCTTGCTTTCTTAGAGTTTAGAAAGCCTGCAATCCTCCCATGCCATGCGTGAAAGGAGGCTCTACCACTGTGTCCTGTATGAAACCCACGGACCCATACCCAGAGTATGATAGAGTGGGTTCCCGGGTACAATCCCAGCCCCCAAAACTCCCCCCCGCCCGCCTAATGCAGACAGGGCCCGTGCGCTAAGCATAAACAATACCTTTAACAGATAACCCTAACCCTGAACATAACACCCAACCCTGTTCCTATGTCTCCCCTTAACACGTAAACCTCACCGTGCGCCTAACTTTAACCTCTTATCCTAACGTTAATGCATAACCCATTTCCTGAGAACAACCCCTATCCCATAATTCTAACCCTATCTCCTAGTCATCACTGTGACACCTAATCCCTAACCCTAATTCTAAACCGCTAACCCTAACCGTAACCCTACCTACAACCCTAACACTGACAGTAACCCTTACTTCTAACCCCAACGCTATGCCTAACAAAAACCCTAACCCTGCACCCTAACCCCTAAGCCTTACCCTAACCCTTAACCCTAATCCTAATCCTAACCATTAAACCTAACCCTAGCTCTTAAAGATAACCCTGAACCTTGCCCTCACGACTAGACCTAACCCTGACACTAACCTAACACCTAACCCTAAGCAGAACCCCTAAAGCTAAGCCTGAAACCTATCCCTAACCCTAGCAGTAAACTTTAACCCTAAAGCTAAGCCCCACCCGTAACCCTAATCCTATCCTTTTACCCTAAAACTAACCCCTAAACCTAACCCCTATACCTCACCCTAACTCTAACCCCAATCCTAATTCTAACCATACCCCTTCATAAAACACTAACTCCTAACCGCTAACCCTAACACTAACCAAAATCCCTAATCACTAATCCCTAACCCTAACGCTTAACCTTTACCCTAACCGTTAACCCTCACCCTAAATCTTAACACTGACCCTAACCTTAACCTTTAACTCTAAGCCTAACCCTTAAGCCTACAGTAAGGAAAACCCTTAATGCTAATGGGATCCCTTATCCCTAACCGTAACACTACAGCTAAAAATAACCCTAACCTTTGATCCTGAAACCTAACCCCTAACACTTACTTTAACCCCAAACCCTAACCCTAATCCTAAGCATTAAACCTAACCCTATCTCTTAACCCTAAGGCTAGCCCTTACCCTAACACGTAGATCTAACCCTAAATCTAACCTACCGCCTAATCCTAACCTTAAGCCCTAATGCTAACTCTAACCCTGAACCCTAAACCTACCCGTAACCCTTAACACTAACCCTATCCGTGAACCTTAACCCTGACCCTAACCATTACCCGCACCCAAGCATTTAACCCTGACCCTACCCCTAATTCTTAATGATAACCCTAACACTAAACCCTAACCCTAAGCCCAACACTTATCCCTAATCCTATCCCTTAACCCTAACCATAAGCCTAACCCTAATGCTACCCCCTAAACCTAACCCTAGCCGTGACCAGTAAACCTAACCTTAACCTCTAACACAAACCATAGCACATAACTCTAACCCTAAAACTAAACCTAATCCCAACCCTAACCCTAAACCCTAACTCTTAACCTTAACCCTAAGCGTTAACTCTCACGCTAACCTTTAATCCTAACCCTAATCCTAATCTTCAACCCTAAACCTAACACTTAACTCTAACCCTGTACCAAACCCTAAACCCTCATCTTAACCCTAACCGTAAACCTCAACCCTAAACCAAAGTGTAACCGTTAAACCTAAGAGTAACCTTTAACCCTAACCCTAAGCCCTAACCCTAAGCCCTCACCCTAACACTAAACTTCATCCTTAACCCTAACCATAATAATAACCCTAAAGCTAATTCTCAGACTTCTTGCTTTCTTAGAGTTTAGAAAGCCTGCAATCCTCCCATGCCATGCGTGAAAGGAGGCTCTACCTCTGCGTCCTACATGAAACCCACGGGCTCATACCCAGAGTATGATAGAGTGGGTTCCCGGGTACAATCCCAGCCCCCTAAACTCCCCCCGCCCGCCCAATGCAGACAGGGCCCGTGCGCTAAGCATAAACAATACCTTTAACAGATAACCCTAACCCTGAACATAACACCCAACCCTGTTCC
>NW_027182946.1:235000-237500 GCF_041146395.1 Eulemur rufifrons
GCCTAACCCCTAATCCTAACCCTAACCCCTACCCCTACCCCTACCCCTACCCTAACCCTAACCCTGACCCTGACCCTGACCCTGAGCCTAACCCCTAATCCTAACCCTAACCCCTACCCCTACCCCTACCCCTACCCTAACCCTAACCCTAACCCAACCCTAACCCTAACCCTAACCCGAATCCGAACCCTAACCCTAACCCCTAACACTAAACCCTAACCCTAACCCCAACCCCAACCATAACCCTAACCCCCTAACCCTAACCCTAACCCTAAACCTAACCCCTAACCCTAACCCTAACCCCTAACCCCTGACCCTGACCCTTACCCTAACCCTAACCCCTTACCCTAACCCTAACCCTAACTCTATCTCTGATCCCTAAACCTACCCGTAACCCTTAACACTAACCCTATCCGTGAACCTTAACCCTGACCCTAACCATTACCCGCACCCAACCTTTTAACCCTGACCCTAAACCTAATCCTTAATGATAACCCTAACACTAAACCCTAACCCTAAGCCCAACACTTATCCCTAATCCTATCCCTTAACACTAACCCTAACCCTAATGCTACCCCCTAAACGTAACCCTAACCGTGACCAGTAAACCTAACCCTAACCTCTAACACAAAGCGTAGCACATAACTCTAACCCTAAAACTAACCCTAAACCTAACCCTAACCCTAAACCCTAACTCTTAACCTTAACCCTAAGCGTTAACTCTCACGCTAACCTTTAATCCTAACCCTAATCCTAATCTTCAACCCTAAACCTAACACTTAACCCTAACCCTGTACCAAACCCTAACCCCTCATCTTAACCCTAACGGTAAACCTCAACCCTATACCAAAGTGTAACCATTAAACCTAAGAGTAACCTTTAACCCTAACCCTAATCCGTAACCCTAAGCCCTCACCCTAACACTAAACTTCATCCTTAACCCTAACCATAATCCTAACCCTAAATCTAATTCTCAGACTTCTTGCTTTCTTAGAGTTTAGAAAGCCTGCAATCCTCCCATGCCATGCGTGAAAGGAGACTCTACCTCTGCGTCCTGCATGAAACCCACGGGCTCATACCCAGAGTATGATAGAGTGGGTTCCCGGGTACAATTCCAGCCCCCTAAGCTCCCCCCGACCGCCCAATGCAGACAGGGCCCGTGCACTAAGCATAAACAATACCTTTAACAGATAACCCTAACCCTGAACATAACACCCAACCCTGTTCCTATTTCTCCCCTTAACACGTAAACCTCACCGTGCGCCTAACTTTAACCTCTTATCCTAACGTTAATGCATAACCCATTTCCTGAGAACAACCCCTATCCCATAATTCTAACCCTATCTCCTAGTCATCACTGTGACACCTAATCCCTAACCCTAATTCTAAACCGCTAACCCTAACCGTAACCCTACCTACAACCCTGACACTGACAGTAACCCTTACTTCTAACCCCAACGCTATGCCTAACAAAAACCCTAAACCTTCACCCTAACCCCTAAGCCTTACCCTAACCCTTAACCCTAATCCTAATCCTAACCATTAAACCTAACCCTAGCTCTTAAAGCTAACCCTAAACCTTACCCTCACGACTAGACCTAACGCTGACACTAACCTAACACCTAACCCTAACCAGAACCCCTAAAGCTAACCCTGAACCCTATCCCTAACCCTAGCAGTAAACTTTAACCCTAAACCTAAGCCCCACCCGTAACCCTAATCCTATCCTTTTACCCTAAAACTAACCCCTAAACCTAACCCCTATACCTCACCCTAACTCTAACCCCAATCCTAATTCTAACCATACCCCTTCATAAAACACTAACTCCTAACCGCTAACCCTAACACTAACCAAAAATCCTAATCACTAATCCCTAACCCTAACGCTTAACCTTTACCCTAACCGTTAACCCTCACCCTAAATCTTAACACTGACCCTAACCTGAACCTTTAACTCTAAGCCTAACCCTTAACCCCACAGTAAGGAAGACCCTTAATGCTAATGGGATCCCTTATCCCTAACCCTAACACTACAGCTAAAAATAACCCTAACCTTTGATCCTTAAACCTAACCCCTAACACTTACTTTAACCCCAAACCCTAACCCTAATCCTAAGCATTAAACCTAATCCTATCTCTTAACCCTAACGCTAGCCCTTACCCTAACGCCTAGATCTAACCCTAAATATAACCTACCTTCTAATCCTAACCTTAAGCCCTAATGGTAACTCTAACCCTGAACCCTAAACCTACCCGTAACCCTTAACACTAACCCTATCCGTGAACCTTAACCCTGACCCTAACTATTACCCGCACGCAAGCATTTAACACTGACCCTAACCCTAATCCTTAATGATAACCCTAACACTAAACCCCCACCCTAAGCCCAACACTTAACCCTAATCCTATCCCTTAACGCTGACCCTAACCGAACCCTAACCCTAACCCTAACCCCTAACCCTAACCGTAACCCCTAACCCTAAACCTAACCCCTAACCCC
>NW_027182946.1:250000-252500 GCF_041146395.1 Eulemur rufifrons
TAGATATAGCCCTAAATCGAACCTACCGCCTAATCCTAACCTTAAGCCCTAATGCTAACTCTAACCCTGAACCCTAAACCTACCCGTAACCCTTAACACTAACCCTATCCGTGAACCGTAACCCTGACTCTAACCATTACCCACACCCAAGCATTTAACCCTGACCCTACCCCTAATCCTTAATGATAACCCTAACACTAAACCCTCACCCTACTCCCAACACTTAACCCTAATCCTGTCCCTTACCCCTAACCCTAATGCTAATCCCTAAACGTAACCCTCACCGTGACCAGTAAACCTAAACCTAACCAATAACACAAACCATAACACATAACTCTAACCCTAAAACGAACCCTAAACCTAACCCTAACCCCTAACTCTTAACCTTAACCCTAAGCGTTAACTCTCACGCTAACTTTTAATCCTAACCCTAATCCTAATCTTCATCCCTAAACCTAACACTTAACCCTAACCCTGTACCAAACCCTAACCCCTCATCTTAACCCTAACCGTAAACCTCAACCCTAAACCAAAGTGTAACCGTTAAACCTAAGAGTAACCTTTAACCCTAACCCTAATCCCTAACCCTAAGCCCTCACCCTAACACTAAACTTCATCCTTAACCCTAACCATAATCCTAACCCTAAATCTAATTCTCAGACTTCTTGCTTTCTTAGAGTTTAGAAAGCCTGCAATCCTCCCATGCCATGCGTGAAAGGAGGCTCTACCACTGTGTCCTGTATGAAACCCACGGACCCATACCCAGAGTATGATAGAGTGGGTTCCCGGGTACAATCCCAGCCCCCAAAACTCCCACCCGCCCGCCTAATGCAGACAGGGCCCGTGCGCTAAGCATAAACAATACCTTTAACAGATAACCCTAACCCTGAACATAACACCCAACCCTGTTCCTATGTCTCCCCTTAACACGTAAACTTCACCGTGCGCCTAACTTTAACCTCTTATCCTAACGTTAATGCATAACCCATTTCCTGAGAACAACCCCTATCCCATAATTCTAACCCTATCTCCTAGTCATCACTGTGACACCTAATCCCTAACCCTAATTCTAAACCGCTAACCCTAACCGTAACCCTACCTACAACCCTAACACTGACAGTAACCCTTACTTCTAACCCCAACGCTATGCCTAACAAAAATCCTAACCCTGCACCCTAACCCCTAAGCCTTACCCTAACCCTTAACCCTAATCCTAATCCTAACCATTAAACCTAACCCTAGCTCTTAAAGATAACCCTGAACCTTGCCCACACGACTAGACCTAACCCTGACACTAACCTAACACCTAACCCTAAGCAGAACCCCTAAAGCTAAGCCTGAAACCTATCCCTAACCCTAGCAGTAAACTTTAACCCTAAACCTAAGCCCAACCCGTAACCCTAATCCTATCCTTTTACCCTAAAACTAACCCCTAAACCTAACCCCTATACCTCACCCTAACTCTAACCCCAATCCTAATTCTAACCATACCCCTTCATAAAACACTAACTCCTAACCACTAACCCTAACACTAACCAAAACCCCTAATCACTAATCCCTAACCCTAACGCTTAACCTTTACCCTAACCGTTAACCCTCACCCTAAATCTTAACACTGACCCTAACCTTAACCTTTAACTCTAAGCCTAACCCTTAAGCCTACAGTAAGGAAAACCCTTAATGCTAATGGGATCCCTTATCCCTAAACGTAACACTACAGCTAAAAATAACCCTAACCTTTGATCCTGAAACCTAACCCCTAACACTTACTTTAACCCCAAACCCTAACCCTAATCCTAAGCATTAAACCTAACCCTATCTCTTAACCCTAAGGCTAGCCCTTACCCTAACACGTAGATCTAACCCTAAATCTAACCTACTGCCTAATCCTAACCTTAAGCCCTAATGCTAACTCTAACCCTGAACCCTAAACCTACCCGTAACCCTTAACACTAACCCTATCCGTGAACCTTAACCCTGACCCTAACCATTACCCGCACCCAAGCATTTAACCCTGACCCTACCCCTAATCCTTAATGATAACCCTAACACTAAACCCTAACCCTAAGCCCAACACTTATCCCTAATCCTATCCCTTAACCCTAACCATAAGCCTAACCCTAATGCTACCCCCTAAACCTAACCCTAGCCGTGACCAGTAAACCTAACCTTAACCTCTAACACAAACCATAGCACATAACTCTAACCCTAAAACTAAACCTAATCCCAACCCTAACCCTAAACCCTAACTCTTAACCTTAACCCTAAGCGTTAACTCTCACGCTAACCTTTAATCCTAACCCTAATCCTAATCTTCAACCCTAAACCTAACACTTAACTCTAACCCTGTACCAAACCCTAAACCCTCATCTTAACCCTAACCGTAAACCTCAACCCTAAACCAAAGTGTAACCGTTAAACCTAAGAGTAACCTTTAACCCTAACCCTAAGCCCTAACCCTAAGCCCTCACCCTAACACTAAACTTCATCCTTAACCCTA
>NW_027182946.1:260000-265000 GCF_041146395.1 Eulemur rufifrons
CCTAATCCTATCCTTTTACCCTAAAACTAACCCCTAAACCTAACCCCTATACCTCACCCTAACTCTAACCCCAATCCTAATTCTAACCATACCCCTTCATAAAACACTAACTCCTAACCGCTAACCCTAACACTAACCAAAAATCCTAATCACTAATCCCTAACCCTAACGCTTAACCTTTACCCTAACCGTTAACCCTCACCCTAAATCTTAACACTGACCCTAACCTGAACCTTTAACTCTAAGCCTAACCCTTAACCCCACAGTAAGGAAGACCCTTAATGCTAATGGGATCCCTTATCCCTAACCCTAACACTACAGCTAAAAATAACCCTAACCTTTGATCCTTAAACCTAACCCCTAACACTTACTTTAACCCCAAACCCTAACCCTAATCCTAAGCATTAAACCTAATCCTATCTCTTAACCCTAACGCTAGCCCTTACCCTAACGCCTAGATCTAACCCTAAATATAACCTACCTTCTAATCCTAACCTTAAGCCCTAATGGTAACTCTAACCCTGAACCCTAAACCTACCCGTAACCCTTAACACTAACCCTATCCGTGAACCTTAACCCTGACCCTAACTATTACCCGCACCCAAGCATTTAACACTGACCCTAACCCTAATCCTTAATGATAACCCTAACACTAAACCCCCACCCTAAGCCCAACACTTAACCCTAATCCTATCCCTTAACGCTGACCCTAACCGAACCCTAACCCTAACCCTAACCCCTAACCCTAACCGTAACCCCTAACCCTAAACCTAACCCCTAACCCCAACCCCAACCCAAACCCTAACCCTAACCCCTAACCCTAACCCTAACCCCTAACCCTAAACCTAACTCCTAGCACTATCCCTAGCCCTAACCCCTAACCCTAACCCTAACCCAACCCTAACCCTAACCCCTAACCCTAACCCCTAACCCTAACCCTAACCCTAACCCAAACCCTAACCCAAACCCTAACCCCTATCCCTAGCCCTAACCCCTAACCCTAACCCTAACCCAACCCTAACCCTAACCCCTAACCCTAACCTCTAACCCTATCCTACCCTACCCTACCCCTAACCCTAACCCCTAACCCTTAACCCTAACACTAACCCCTACCCTAACCCTAACCCTAAACCTACCACTAACCCTAACATAACCCTAACCCTAACCCTAACCCCTAACCCTAACCCAAAACCCTAACCCTAACCCAACCCTAACCCTAACCCTAACCCCTATCCCTAACCCCTAACCCTAACCCTACCCCTACCCCTAAACCCTAACCCTAACCCTAACCCTTAACCCTAACCCTAACCCCTAACCCTAACCCCTAACCCTAACCCTAACCCTTAACCCTAACCCTAACCCCTAACCCTAACCCCTAACCCTAACCCTACCCCTAACCCTAACCCTAAACCCTAACCCTAATCCCCAACCCTAACCCCTAACTCCTAACCCTAACCTTAACCCCTAACCCTAACCCTAACCCCTGACCCTGACCCTAACCCTAACCCCTAACCCTAACCCCTAAGCCGAACCCTGACCCTAACCCTAACCCTAACCCTAACCCCTAATCCTAACCCTAACTCCTAACCCTAACCCTATCCCCAAACCCTAACCCTAACCCTAACCCCTAACCCTAACCCTTACCCCTAACCCTAACCCCTAACCCTAACCCTACACTAACCCTAACCCCTAACCCTAACCCCTAACCCTAACCCTAACACCTAACCCTAACACTAACCACTAACCCTAACCCTAAACCCTAACCCTAACCCCTAACCCTAATCCTAACCCCTAACCCTAACATTAATCCCAAACCCTAACCCTAACCCTAACCCCTAACCCTAACCCTAAACCTAACCACTAACCCTAACCCTAAACCCTAACCCTAACCCCTAACCCTAACCCTAACCCTAACCCCTAACCCCTACCCCTACCCCTACCCCTAACCCTAAGTCCTAACACTACCCCTACCCCTACCCCTAACCCTAACCCTAATCCCTAACCCCTAACCCTAACCCTAACCCCTAACCCTAACCCCTGACTCTAACCCCTAACCCTAACCCCTAACCCTAACCCTAACCCCAACCCCAACCCCAACCCTAACCCAACCCCATACCTAACCATAACCCTAACCACTAACCCTAACCCCTAACCCTAACCCCTAACCCTAACACTAACCATAACCCCTAACCCTAACCCTAACCCCTAACACCTACCCCTACCCCTACCCCTAACCCTAACCCCTAACCCTACCCCTACCCCTACCCCTAACCCTAACCCTAATCCCTAACCATACCCCTAAACCCTAACCCTACCCCTAACCCTAACCCTAAACCTAACCCCTAACCCTAACCCCTAACCCTAACCCTAACCCCTAACCCTAACCCCTAACCCCTAACACTAACGCCTAACCCTAACCCTAACCCCTAACCCTAACCCTAAACCCGACCCCAACCCCAACCCTAACCCTAAACCTAAACCCAACCCCGACCCTGACCCTAACCCTGAGCCTAACCCCTAATCCTAACCCTAACCCCTACCCCTACCCCTACCCCTACCCTAACCCTAACCCTGACCCTGACCCTGACCCTGAGCCTAACCCCTAATCCTAACCCTAACCCCTACCCCTACCCCTACCCCTACCCTAACCCTAACCCTAACCCAACCCTAACCCTAACCCTAACCCGAATCCGAACCCTAACCCTAACCCCTAACACTAAACCCTAACCCTAACCCCAACCCCAACCATAACCCTAACCCCCTAACCCTAACCCTAACCCTAACCCCTAACCCTAACCCTAACCCCTAACCCCTGACCCTGACCCTTACCCTAACCCTAACCCCTTACCCTAACCCTAACCCTAACTCTATCCCTGAACCCTAAACCTACCCGTAACCCTTAACACTAACCCTATCCGTGAACCTTAACCCTGACCCTAACCATTACCCGCACCCAACCTTTTAACCCTGACCCTAACCCTAATCCTTAATGATAACCCTAACACTAAACCCTAACCCTAAGCCCAACACTTATCCCTAATCCTATCCCTTAACACTAACCCTAACCCTAATGCTACCCCCTAAACGTAACCCTAACCGTGACCAGTAAACCTAACCCTAACCTCTAACACAAAGCGTAGCACATAACTCTAACCCTAAAACTAACCCTAAACCTAACCCTAACCCTAAACCCTAACTCTTAACCTTAACCCTAAGCGTTAACTCTCACGCTAACCTTTAATCCTAACCCTAATCCTAATCTTCAACCCTAAACCTAACACTTAACCCTAACCCTGTACCAAACCCTAACCCCTCATCTTAACCCTAACGGTAAACCTCAACCCTATACCAAAGTGTAACCATTAAACCTAAGAGTAACCTTTAACCCTAACCCTAATCCGTAACCCTAAGCCCTCACCCTAACACTAAACTTCATCCTTAACCCTAACCATAATCCTAACCCTAAATCTAATTCTCAGACTTCTTGCTTTCTTAGAGTTTAGAAAGCCTGCAATCCTCCCATGCCATGCGTGAAAGGAGACTCTACCTCTGCGTCCTGCATGAAACCCACGGGCTCATACCCAGAGTATGATAGAGTGGGTTCCCGGGTACAATTCCAGCCCCCTAAGCTCCCCCCGACCGCCCAATGCAGACAGGGCCCGTGCACTAAGCATAAACAATACCTTTAACAGATAACCCTAACCCTGAACATAACACCCAACCCTGTTCCTATTTCTCCCCTTAACACGTAAACCTCACCGTGCGCCTAACTTTAACCTCTTATCCTAACGTTAATGCATAACCCATTTCCTGAGAACAACCCCTATCCCATAATTCTAACCCTATCTCCTAGTCATCACTGTGACACCTAATCCCTAACCCTAATTCTAAACCGCTAACCCTAACCGTAACCCTACCTACAACCCTGACACTGACAGTAACCCTTACTTCTAACCCCAACGCTATGCCTAACAAAAACCCTAAACCTTCACCCTAACCCCTAAGCCTTACCCTAACCCTTAACCCTAATCCTAATCCTAACCATTAAACCTAACCCTAGCTCTTAAAGCTAACCCTAAACCTTACCCTCACGACTAGACCTAACGCTGACACTAACCTAACACCTAACCCTAACCAGAACCCCTAAAGCTAACCCTGAACCCTATCCCTAACCCTAGCAGTAAACTTTAACCCTAAACCTAAGCCCCACCCGTAACCCTAATCCTATCCTTTTACCCTAAAACTAACCCCTAAACCTAACCCCTATACCTCACCCTAACTTTAACCCCAATCCTAATTCTAACCATACCCCTTCATAAAACACTAACTCCTAACCGCTAACCCTAACACTAACCAAAAATCCTAATCACTAATCCCTAACCCTAACGCTTAACCTTTACCCTAACCGTTAACCCTCACCCTAAATCTTAACACTGACCCTAACCTGAACCTTTAACTCTAAGCCTAACCCTTAACCCCACAGTAAGGAAGACCCTTAATGCTAATGGGATCCCTTATCCCTAACCCTAACACTACAGCTAAAAATAACCCTAACCTTTGATCCTTAAACCTAACCCCTAACACTTACTTTAACCCCAAACCCTAACCCTAATCCTAAGCATTAAACCTAATCCTATCTCTTAACCCTAACGCTAGCCCTTACCCTAACGCCTAGATCTAACCCTAAATATAACCTACCTTCTAATCCTAACCTTAAGCCCTAATGGTAACTCTAACCCTGAACCCTAAACCTACCCGTAACCCTTAACACTAACCCTATCCGTGAACCTTAACCCTGACCCTAACTATTACCCGCACCCAAGCATTTAACACTGACCCTAACCCTAATCCTTAATGATAACCCTAACACTAAACCCCCACCCTAAGCCCAACACTTAACCCTAATCCTATGCCTTAACGCTGACCCTAACCGAACCCTAACCCTAACCCTAACCCCTAACCCTAACCGTAACCCCTAACCCTAAACCTAACCCCTAACC
>NW_027182946.1:295000-300000 GCF_041146395.1 Eulemur rufifrons
CCTAACCCAACTCTAACCCTAACCCTAACCCGAACCCGAACCCTAACCCTAACCCTAACAACTAACCCTAACCCTAACCCCTAACCCTAAACCCAACCCCAACCATAACCCTGACCCCCTAACCCTAACCCTAACGCTAACCCCTAAACGTAACCCTAACCCCTAACCCTAACCCCTAACCCCTGACCCTGACCCTTACCTTAACCCTAACCCCTTACCCTAACCCTAACCCTAACTCTATCCCTGAACCCTAAACCTACCCGTAACCCTTAACACTAACCCTATCCGTGAACCTTAACCCTGACCCTAACCATTACCCGCACCCAAGCTTTTAACCCTGACCCTAACCCTAATCCTTAATGCTAATCCTAACACTAAACCCTAACCCTAAGCCCAACACTTATCCCTAATCCTATCCCTTAACCTTAACCTTAACCCTAATGCTACCCCATAAACGTAACCCTAACCGTGACCAGTAAACCTAACCCTAACCTCTAACACAAACCATAGCACATAAATCTAACCCTAAAACTAACCCTAACCCTAAACCTAAGCCTAAGCCCTAACTCTTAACCTTAACCCTAAGCGTTAACTCTCACGCTAACCTTTAATCCTAACCCTAATCCTAATCTTCAACCCTAAACCTAACACTTAACCCTAACCCTGTACCAAACCCTAACCCCTCATCTTAACCCTAACCCTAAACCTCAACCCTAAACCAAAGTGTAACCGTTAAACCTAAGACTAACCTTTAACCCTAACCCTAATACCTAAGCCTAAGCCCTCACCCTAACACTAAACTTCATCCTTAACCCTAACCATAATCCAACCCTAAATCTCATTCTCACACTTCTTGCTTTCTTAGAGTTTAGAAAGCCTGCCATCCTCCCATGCCATGGGTGAAAGGAGGCTCTACCACTGTGTCCTGCATGAAACCCATGGGCCCATACCCAGAGTATGATAGAGTGGGTTCCCGGGTACAATCCCAGCCCCCTAATCTCCCCCCGCCCGCCTAATGCAGACAGGGCCCGTGCGCTAAGCATAAACAATACCTTTAACAGATAACCCTAACCCTGAACATAACACCCAACCCTGTTCCTATTTCTCCCCTTAACACGTAAACCTCACCGTGCGCCTAACTTTAACCTCTTATCCTAACGTTAATGCATAACCCATTTCCTGAGAACAACCGCTATCCCATAATTCTAACCCTATCTCCTAGTGATCACTGTGACACCTAATCCCTAACCCTAATTCTAAACCGCTAACCCTAACCGTAACCCTACCTACAACCCTAACACTGACAGTAACCCTTACTTCTAACCCCAACGCTATGCCTAACAAAAACCCTAACCCTTGACCCTAACCCTTCCCCCTAACCCCTAAGCCTTACCCTAACCCTTAACCCTAATCCTAATCCTAACCATTAAACCTAACCCTAGCTCTTAAAGCTAACCCTAACCTTACCCTCACGACTAGACCTAACCCTGACACTAACCTAACACCTAACCCTAACCAGAACCCCTAAAGCTAACCCTGAACCCTATCCCTAACCCTAGCAGTAAACTTTAACCCTAAACCTAAGCCCAACCCGTAACCCTAATCCTATCCTTTTACCCTAAAACTAACCCCTAAACCTAACCCCTATACCTCACCCTAACTCTAAGCCCAATCCTAATTCTAACCATACCCCTTCATAAAACACTAACTCCTAACCGCTAACCCTAACACTAACCAAAATCCCTAATCACTAATCCCTAACCCTAACGCTTAACCTTTACCCTAACCGTTAACCCTCACCCTAAATCTTAACACTGACCCTAACCTTAACCTTTAACTCTAAGCCTAACCCTTAACCCTACAGTAAGGAAGACCCTTAATGCTAATGGGATCCCTTATCCCTAACCCCTAACACTACAGCTAAAAATAACCCTAACCTTGGATCCTGAAACCTAACCCCTAACACTTACTTTAACCCCAAACCCTAACCCTAATCCTAAGCATTAAACCTAACCCTATCTCTTAACCCTAACGCTAGCCCTTACCCTAATGCCTAGATCTAACCCTAAATCGAACCTACCGCCTAATCCTAACCTTAAGCCCTAATGCTAACTTAACCCTGAACCCTAAACCTACCCGTAACCCTTTACACTAACCCTATCCGACAACCTTAACCCTGACCCTAACCATTACCCGCACCCAAGCATTTAACCCTGACCCTACCCCTAATCCTTAATGATAACACTAACACTAAACCCTCACCCTACTCCCAACACTTAACCCTAATCCTATCCCTTAACCCTAACCCTAATGCTAACCCCTAAACCTAACCCTCACCGTGACCAGTAAACCTAACCCTTACCTCTAACACAAACCATAGCACATAACTCTAACCCTAAAACGAACCCTAAACCTAACCCTAACGCCTAACTCTTAAGCTTAACACTAAGCGTTAACTCTCACGCTAACCTTTAATCCTAACCCTAATCCTAATCTTCAACCCTAAACCTAACACTTAACCCTAACCCTGTACCAAAACCTAACCCCTCATCTTAACCGTAACCGTAAACCTCAACCCAAAAATAAGTGTAACCGTTAAACCTAAGAGTAACCTTTAACCCTAACCCTAAGCCCTAACCCTAAGCCCTCACCCTAACACTAAACTTCATCCTTAACCCTAACCATAATCCTAACCCTAAATCTAATTCTCAGACTTCTTGCTTTCTTAGAGTTTAGAAAGCCTGCAATCCTCCCATGCCATGCGTGAAAGGAGGCTCTACCACTGTGTCCTGCATGAAACCTACGGGCCCATACCCAGAGTATGATAGAGTGGGTTCCCGGGTACAATCCCAGCCCCCTAAACTCCCCCCGCCCGCCTAATGCAGACAGGGCCCGTGCGCTAAGCATAAACAATACCTTTAACAGATAACCCTAACCCTGAACATAACACCCAACCCTGTTCCTATTTCTCCCCTTAACACGTAAACCTCACCGTGCGCCTAACTTTAACCTCTTATCCTAACGTTAATGCATAACCCATTTCCTGAGAACAACCCCTATCCCATAATTCTAACCCTATCTCCTAGTCATCACTGTGACACCTAATCCCTAACCCTAATTCTAAACTGCTAACCCTAACCGTAACCCTACCTACAACCCTAACACTGACAGTAACCCTTACTTCTAACCCCAACGCTATGCCTAACAAAAACCCTAACCCTGCACCCTAACCCCTAAGCCTTACCCTAACCCTTAACCCTAATCCTAATCCTAACCATTAAACCTAACCCTAGCTCTTAAAGATAACCCTGAACCTTGCCCTCACGACTAGACCTAACCCTGACACTAACCTAACACCTAACCCTAACCAGAACCCCTAAAGCTAAGCCTGAACCCTATCCCTAACCCTAGCAGTAAACTTTAACCCTAAAGCTAAGCCCAACCGGTAACCCTAATCCTATCCTTTTACCCTAAAACTAACCCCTAAAACTAAACCCTATACCTCACCCTAACTCTAACCCCAATCCTAATTCTAACCATACCCCTTCATAAAACACTAACTCCTAACCGCTAACCCTAACACTAACCAAAAACCCTAATCACTAATCCCTAACCCTAACGCTTAACCTTTACCCTAACCGTTAACCCTCACCCTAAATCTTAACACTGACCCTAACCTTAACCTTTAACTCTAAGCCTAACCCTTAACCCTACAGTAACGAAGACCCTTAATGCTAATGGGATCCCTTTTCCGTAACCCTAACACTACAGCTAAAAATAACAGTAACCTTTCATCCTTAAACCTAACCCCTAACACTTACTTTAACCCCAAACCCTAACCGTAATCCTAAGCATTAAACCTAACCCTATCTCTTAACCCTAACGCTAGCCGTTACCCGAACGCCTAGATCTAACCCTAAATCGAACCTACCGCCTAATCCTACCCTTAAGCCCTAATGCTAACTCTAACCCTGAACCCTAAACCTACCCATAACCCTTAACACTAACCCTATCCGTGAACCTTAACCCTGACCCTAACCATTACCCGCACCCAGGCATTTAACCCTGACCCTACCCCTAGTCCTTAATGATAACCCTAACACTAAACCCTAACCCTAAGGCCAACACTTAACCGTAATCCTATCCCTTAACCCTAACCCTAACCCTAACCCTAATGCTAACCCCTAAACGTAACCCTAACCGTCACCAGTAAACCTAACCCTAACCTCTAACACAAACCATAGCACATAACTCTAACCCTAAAACTAACCCTAACCCTAAACCTAACCCTAAACCCTAACTCTTAACCTTAACCCTAAGCGTTAACTCTCACAATATCCTATAATCCTAACCCTAATCCTAATCTTCAACCCTAAACCTTACACTTAACCCTAACCCTGTACCAAACCCTAACCCCTCATCTTAACCCTAACCGTAAACCTCAACCCTAAACCAAAGTGTAACTGTTAAACCTAAGAGTACCCTTTAACCCTAACCCT
This sequence comes from Eulemur rufifrons, assembly GCF_041146395.1. Taxonomy (NCBI): domain Eukaryota; kingdom Metazoa; phylum Chordata; class Mammalia; order Primates; family Lemuridae; genus Eulemur; species Eulemur rufifrons. The sequence goes on from NW_027182946.1 coordinate 299,500, forward strand.
AATCCCTAACCCTAAGCCCTCACCCTAACACTAAACTTCATCCTTAACCCTAACCAGAATCCTAACCCTAAATCTAATTCTCAGACTTCTTGCTTTCTTAGAGTTTAGAAAGCCTGCAATCCTCCCATGCCATGCGTGAAAGGAGGCTCTACCACTGTGTCCTGTATGAAACCCACGGACCCATACCCAGAGTATGATAGAGTGGGTACCCGGGTACAATCCCAGCCCCCAAAACTCCCCCCCGCCCGCCTAATGCAGACAGGGCCCGTGCGCTAAGCATAAACAAAACCTTTAACAGATAACCCTAACCCTGAACATAACACCCAACCCTGTTCCTATTTCTCCCCTTAACACGTAAACCTCACCGTGCGCCTAACTTTAACCTCTTATCCTAACGTTAATGCATAACCCATTTCCTGAGAACAACCCCTATCCCATAATTCTAACCCTATCTCCTAGTCATCACTGTGACACCTAATCCCTAACCCTAATTCCAAACCG
>NW_027182946.1:307500-310000 GCF_041146395.1 Eulemur rufifrons
CCAACACTTAACCCTAATCCTATCCCTTAACCCTAACCCTAATGCTAACCCCTAAACCTAACCCTCACCGTGACCAGTAAACCTAACCCTTACCTCTAACACAAACCATAGCACATAACTCTAACCCTAAAACGAACCCTAAACCTAACCCTAACGCCTAACTCTTAAGCTTAACACTAAGCGTTAACTCTCACGCTAACCTTTAATCCTAACCCTAATCCTAATCTTCAACCCTAAACCTAACACTTAACCCTAACCCTGTACCAAAACCTAACCCCTCATCTTAACCCTAACCGTAAACCTCAACCCAAAAATAAGTGTAACCGTTAAACCTAAGAGTAACCTTTAACCCTAACCCTAAGCCCTAACCCTAAGCCCTCACCCTAACACTAAACTTCATCCTTAACCCTAACCATAATCCTAACCCTAAATCTAATTCTCAGACTTCTTGCTTTCTTAGAGTTTAGAAAGCCTGCAATCCTCCCATGCCATGCGTGAAAGGAGGCTCTACCACTGTGTCCTGCATGAAACCTACGGGCCCATACCCAGAGTATGATAGAGTGGGTTCCCGGGTACAATCCCAGCCCCCTAAACTCCCCCCGCCCGCCTAATGCAGACAGGGCCCGTGCGCTAAGCATAAACAATACCTTTAACAGATAACCCTAACCCTGAACATAACACCCAACCCTGTTCCTATTTCTCCCCTTAACACGTAAACCTCACCGTGCGCCTAACTTTAACCTCTTATCCTAACGTTAATGCATAACCCATTTCCTGAGAACAACCCCTATCCCATAATTCTAACCCTATCTCCTAGTCATCACTGTGACACCTAATCCCTAACCCTAATTCTAAACTGCTAACCCTAACCGTAACCCTACCTACAACCCTAACACTGACAGTAACCCTTACTTCTAACCCCAACGCTATGCCTAACAAAAACCCTAACCCTGCACCCTAACCCCTAAGCCTTACCCTAACCCTTAACCCTAATCCTAATCCTAACCATTAAACCTAACCCTAGCTCTTAAAGATAACCCTGAACCTTGCCCTCACGACTAGACCTAACCCTGACACTAACCTAACACCTAACCCTAACCAGAACCCCTAAAGCTAAGCCTGAACCCTATCCCTAACCCTAGCAGTAAACTTTAACCCTAAAGCTAAGCCCAACCGGTAACCCTAATCCTATCCTTTTACCCTAAAACTAACCCCTAAAACTAAACCCTATACCTCACCCTAACTCTAACCCCAATCCTAATTCTAACCATACCCCTTCATAAAACACTAACTCCTAACCGCTAACCCTAACACTAACCAAAAACCCTAATCACTAATCCCTAACCCTAACGCTTAACCTTTACCCTAACCGTTAACCCTCACCCTAAATCTTAACACTGACCCTAACCTTAACCTTTAACTCTAAGCCTAACCCTTAACCCTACAGTAACGAAGACCCTTAATGCTAATGGGATCCCTTTTCCGTAACCCTAACACTACAGCTAAAAATAACAGTAACCTTTCATCCTTAAACCTAACCCCTAACACTTACTTTAACCCCAAACCCTAACCGTAATCCTAAGCATTAAACCTAACCCTATCTCTTAACCCTAACGCTAGCCGTTACCCGAACGCCTAGATCTAACCCTAAATCGAACCTACCGCCTAATCCTACCCTTAAGCCCTAATGCTAACTCTAACCCTGAACCCTAAACCTACCCATAACCCTTAACACTAACCCTATCCGTGAACCTTAACCCTGACCCTAACCATTACCCGCACCCAGGCATTTAACCCTGACCCTACCCCTAGTCCTTAATGATAACCCTAACACTAAACCCTAACCCTAAGGCCAACACTTAACCGTAATCCTATCCCTTAACCCTAACCCTAACCCTAACCCTAATGCTAACCCCTAAACGTAACCCTAACCGTCACCAGTAAACCTAACCCTAACCTCTAACACAAACCATAGCACATAACTCTAACCCTAAAACTAACCCTAACCCTAAACCTAACCCTAAACCCTAACTCTTAACCTTAACCCTAAGCGTTAACTCTCACAATATCCTATAATCCTAACCCTAATCCTAATCTTCAACCCTAAACCTTACACTTAACCCTAACCCTGTACCAAACCCTAACCCCTCATCTTAACCCTAACCGTAAACCTCAACCCTAAACCAAAGTGTAACTGTTAAACCTAAGAGTACCCTTTAACCCTAACCCTAATCCCTAACCCTAAGCCCTCACCCTAACACTAAACTTCATCCTTAACCCTAACCAGAATCCTAACCCTAAATCTAATTCTCAGACTTCTTGCTTTCTTAGAGTTTAGAAAGCCTGCAATCCTCCCATGCCATGCGTGAAAGGAGGCTCTACCACTGTGTCCTGTATGAAACCCACGGACCCATACCCAGAGTATGATAGAGTGGGTACCCGGGTACAATCCCAGCCCCCAAAACTCCCCCCCGCCCGCCTAATGCAGACAGGGCCCGTG
>NW_027182946.1:375000-408865 GCF_041146395.1 Eulemur rufifrons
CACTAAACTTCATCCTTAACCCTAACCATAATCCTACCCCTAAATCTAATTCTCAGACTTCTTGCTTTCTTAGAGTTTAGAAAGCCTGCCATCCTCCCATGCCATGCGTGAAAGGAGGCTCTACCACTTTGTCCTGCATGAAACCCACGGGCCCATACCCAGAGTATGATAGAGTGGGTTCCCGGGTACAATCCCAGCCCCCTAAACTCCCCCCGCCCGCCAAATGCAGAAAGGGCCCGTGCGCTAAGCATAAACAATACCTTTAACAGATAACCCTAACCCTGAACATAACACCCAACCCTGTTCCTATTTCTCCCCTTAACACGTAAACCTCACCGTGCGCCTAACTTTAACCTCTTATCCTAACGTTAATGCATAACCCATTTCCTGAGAACAACCCCATCCCATAATTCCAAACCTATCTCCTAGTCATCACTGTGACACCTAATCCCTAACCCTAATTGTAAACCGCTAACCCTAACCGTAACCCTACCTACAACCCTGACACTGACAGTAACCCTTACTTCTAACCCCAACGCTATGCCTAACAAAAACCCTAAACCTTCACCCTAACCCTTCACCCTAACCCCTAAGCCTTACCCTAACCCTTAACCCTAATCCTAATCCTAACCATTAAACCTAACCCTAGCTCTTAAAGCTAACCCTAAACCTTACCCTCACGACTAGACCTAACCTTGACACTAACCTAACACCTAACCCTAACCAGAACCCCTAAAGCTAACCCTGAACCCTATCCCTAACCCTAGCAGTAAACTTCAACCCTAAACCTAAGCCCAACCCGTAACCCTAATCCTATCCTTTTACCCTAAAACTAACCCCTAAACCAAAACCCTATACCTCACCCTAACTCTAACCCCAATCCTAATTCTAACCATACCCCTTCATAAAACACTAACTCCTAACCGCTAACCCTAACACTAACCAAAAACCCTAATCACTAATCCCTAACCCTAACTCTTAACCTTTACCCTAACTGTTAACCCTCACTCTAAATCTCAACACTGACCCTAACCTTAACCTTTAACTCTAAGCCTAACCCTTAATCCTACAGTAAGGAAGACCCTTAATGCTAATGGGATCCCTTATCCCTAACCCTAACACTACAGCTAAAAATAACCCTAACCTTTGATCCTGAAACCTAACCCCTAACACTTACTTTAACCCCAAACCCTAACCCTAATCCTAAGCATTAAACCTAACCCTATCTCTTAACCCTAACGCTAGCCCTTACCCTAACGCCTAGATCTAACCCTAAATCTAACCTACCGCCTAATCCTAACCTTAAGCCCTAATGCTAACTCTAACCCTGAACCCTAAACCTACCCGTAACCCTTAACACTAACCCTATCCGCGAACCTTAACCCTGACCCTAACTATTACCCGCACCCAAGCATTTAAACCTGACCCTAACCCTAATCCTTAATGCTAACCCTAACACTAAACCCTAACCCTAAGCCCAACACTTATCCCTAATCCTATCCCTTAACCCTAACCCTAACCCTAATGCTACCCCCTAAACGTAACCCTAACCGTGACCAGTAAACCTAACCCTAACCTCTAACACAAACCATAGCACATAACTCTAACCCTAAAACTAACCCTAACTCTAACTCTAAACCCTAACACTTAACCTTAACCCTAAGCGTTAACTCTCACGCTAACCTTTAATCCTAACCCTAATCCTAATCTTCAACCCTAAACCTAACACTTAACCCTAACCCTGTACCAAACACTAACCCCTCATCTTAACCCTAACCGTAAACCTCAACCCTAAACCAAAGTGTAACCGTTAAACCTAAGAGTAACCTTTAACCCTAACCCTAAGCCCTAACCCTAAGCCCTCACCCTAACACTAAACTTCATCCTTAACCCTAACCAGAATCCTAACCCTAAATCTAATTCTCAGACTTCTTGCTTTCTTAGAGTTTAGAAAGCCTGCCATCCTCCCATGCCATGCGTGAAAGGAGGCTCTACCACTGTGTCCTGCATGAAACCCACGGGCCCATACCCAGAGTATGATAGAGTGGGTTCCCGGGTACAATCCCAGCCCCCTAAACTCCCCCCGCCCGCCTAATGCAGACAGGGCCCGTGCGCTAAGCATAAACAATACCTTTAACAGATAACCCTAACCCTGAACATAACACCCAACCCTGTTCCTATTTCTCCCCTTAACACGTAAACCTCACCGTGCGCCTAACTTTAACCTCTTATCCTAACGTTAATGCATAACGCATTTCCTGAGAACAACCCCTATCCCATAATTCTAACCTATCTCCTAGTGATCACTGTGACACCTAATCCCTAACCCTAATTCTAAACCGCTAACCCTAACCGTAACCCTACCTACAACCCTAACACTGACAGTAACCCTTACTTCTAACCCCAACGCTATGCCTAATAAAAACCCTAACCCTTCACCCTAACCCCTAAGCCTTACCCTAACCCTTAACCCTAATCCTAATCCTAACCATTAAACCTAACCCTAGCTCTTAAAGGTAACCCTAAACCTTACCCTCACGACTAGACCTAACCCTGAGACTAACCTAACACCTAACCCTAACCAGAACCCCTAAAGCTAACCCTGAACCCTATCCCTAACCCTAGCAGTAAACTTTAACCCTAAACCTAAGCCCAACCCGTAACCCTAATCCTATCCTTTTACCCTAAAACTAACCCCTAAACCTAACCCCTATACCTCACCCTAACTCTAACCCCAATCCTAATTCTAACCATACCCCTTCATAAAACACTAACTCCTAACCGCTAACCCTAACACTAACCAAAAACCCTAATCACTAATCCCTAACTCTAACGCTTAAGCTTTACCCTAAGAAGTAGTAGAGTCATATGTATGAACGGTTACATTCACGCAGAGAAAGAAACTGTTGGGTGGTGTATGTACGCATGTTAATCTATACTTTGGAGGAAGTTCGAGAGTCATATCTGGGGAAAATTGCAGTCACTTAGAGAAAGCAACAATCAGGGGCCGTTTTGTAGATCTGCTAAATTCTATTTTGGAAGAAGAGTGAAATTCGTATGTGGGAACGCTTATGTTCACTCAGAGAAATCAACGATAGGGCAGTGTTTCGTTGGGATGCTAAAGTGTAGTTTGGAAGAAGTTCGCGAGTCTTATATAAGAAAGCTTACAGTCACCTAGAGAAAGTAACTCTCGGCAGATTGTTTCTAAGCGTGCTAAACTCTAATTTGCATCAATTGTGAGAGTCAAACATGGGAACGCTTACATTCACTCAGAGAACGCAACGTTTGGGTGGTGGTTTGTAAGCATTCTAAACTGTATTTTGGAGGAAGTAGGAGAGTCATATATACGAATGCTTACATTCACGCAGAGAAAGCAACTCTGTGATCGTATTGTGTTGGCATGCTAAACTGTGGTTTGGAAGAAGTTCGAGAGCCTTATATAGGAAAGATTACAGTGACACAGAGAAAACAACTCTCTGTAGTTTGTTGGTAGGTCTACTAAACTGTAATTTGGATGATGTGTGAGAACGCTTGCATTCACTCAGAGAAAGAACTCTGTCGTGGTGGTTTGTAGGAATAACAACTGTAGTTCGAAGAAGTAGGAGAGTCATATATGAACGGTTACATTCACGCAGAGAAAGCAACTGTGGAGTGGCGTATGTAATCATCATAATCTGTAGTTTGGAGGAAGTTCGAGAGTCATATCTGGGGAAAATTAGAGTCATTTAGAGAAAGGAACAATCGGGGGCTGGTGTGTAGGTCTGCTAAATTCTATTTTGGAAAAAGAGTGAGAGTCATATATGGGAACGCTTATGTTGACTCAGAGAAATCAACGATGGGGCGCTGTATTGTTGGCATGCTAAACTGTAGTTTGGAAGAAGTTCGAAAGTCTTATGTAGGAAAGTTTACAGTCACCTAGAGAAAGCAACTCACAGGAGGTGGTTTGTAAGCCGCTAAACTCTAATTTGGATGAAGTGAAAGAGGCATACATGGATACGCTTCATTCACTCAGAGAAAGGTAAATTGGGGTGCCGGTTTGTAGGTATACTAACTCCAGTTTGGAAGAAGTACTAGAGTCATATATATGAACGCTTATATGGACGCAGAGAAAGCAACTATGGGGTGGTGTTTTGTAGGCCTGCTAAAATATAGTTTGGAAGAAGTTCGAAAGCAGACAGTCACTTAGAGAAAGCAACTCTTGGCGGTGGATTTTTAGGTCTGCTAAATTGTATTTTGAAAGAAGTACCAGAGTCATATATTCAAACGCTTACATTCATGCAGAGAAAGGAACTGTGGGGTGGTGTTTTCTAGGCGTGCTAAACTCTAGTTTGGACGAAGTTTGAGAATCACATATAAGAAAGCTTAGAGTCACTTAGAGAAAGCAAATCTCTGGGTGTGGAATGTAGGCGTGCTAAACTCTATTTTGGTTTAGATTGAGAGTCATATATGGAAAGGGTTACATTCACTCAGAGAAAGCAACGATGGTGTGGTGGTTTGTAGGCATACTAAACTCTAGTTTGGAAGAAGTAGGAAAATGATATATGGGAACGCTTACATTCATGCAGAGAAAGCAATTATGGGGTGGCTTTTTTGTACCCATGCTAATCTCTAGTTTGGAAGAAGTTATATAGGAAAGCGTACACTCATTTATAGAAACCAACTTTCGGGGGATGAAGGGTAGGCCTGCAAAACTCTACTTTGGAAGAAGTGGGAGAGTCATATTGGGGACCACGTACATTGACTCAGAGAAATCGAGGATGGGGTTGTGTTTTGTAGGCATACTAAACTCTAGTTTGGAGAAAGTACGAGAATCATATATAGGAACGCTTACATTCATGCAGAGAAAGCAACTATGGAGTGAGGTTTGTATGCCTACTAAACTATAGTTTGGAGGAAGTTTAGAATCTTATATAGCAAAGCTTACAGTCACCTAGAGAGAGCAACTCTTGGGAGATGATTTCTAAGCCTGATAATTTGCACCAACTCTTAAAGTCAAGTATGGGAAGGTTTACATCCACTCAGAACGCAAGGTTTGGGTTGCAGTTTGTGGCCTTAATTGTAGTTCGGAAGAAGTAGGAAAGTCATATATATGAACGGTTACATTCACGCAGACAAACCAGCTATGGAGTGATGTGTGTATGCCTACTAAACTATAGTTTGGAGGATGTTCGAGAGTCATATCTGGAAAGCTTACAGTCATTTAGAGAAAGAAACTCTCAAGGGGTGGTTCGTAGGCCTGCTAAACTCTATTTTCAATGAAGTGTTAAAATCATATACAGGAACGCTTACATTCACTCAGAGAAAGCAATGTTGCGGTGGCCGTTTGTGAGCATACTAAACTCTACTTTGGAAGAGGTACAAGAGACATACATAGGAACGCTTACATTAACACAGAGAAAGCAAATACGGGGTGCTGTAGTGCAGGCATGCTAAACTATAGAATGGAAGAAGTTCGAAAGCTGACAGTCACTTAGAGAAAGCAACTCTTGGCGGGTGATTTTTTAAGTCTGCTAAATTGTATTTTGAAAGACGTGTCAGAGTCTTATATACAAACGCTTACATTCATGCGTAGAAAGAAACTATGGGGTGATGTGTTGTGGGGATGCTAAACTGCAGTTTGGAAGAAGTTCGAGAGTGTTATGTAGGATAGCTTACAGTCACCTAGAGAAAGCAACACTCAGGAGAGCTTTGCAAGCCTGCTAAACTCTAACAAGCAGCGATTGTGAGAGTCAAACATGGGAACGCTTACATTCACTCAGAGAACACAACGTTTGGGTGTTGGTTTGTAGGCATAATAACTGTAGTTCGGAAGAAGTAGGAGAGTCATATATGAACGGTTACATTCACGCAGAGAAAGCAACTGTTGGGTGGCGTATGTATGCATGCTAATCTGTAGTTTGGAGGAATTTCGAGAGTCATATCTGGGGAAAATTACAGTCACTTAGAGAAAGCAACCATCGGGGGCCATTTTGTAGATCTGCTAAATTCTATTTTGAAAGAAGAATGAGAGTCATATATGGGAACGCTTATGATCACGAAGAGAAATCAACTATGGGGCGGTGTTTTGTTGGCATGCTAAACTGTAGTTTGGAAGAAGTTCGCGAGTCTTACATAGGAAAGTTTACAGTCACCCAGAGAAAGCAACTCTCGGGAGATTGTTTCTAAGCATGCTAAATTCTAGATTGCATCAATTGTGAGAGTCAAACATGGGAACGCTTACATTCACTCAGAGAACGCAACGTTTGGGTGGTGGTTTGTAAGCATTCTAAACTGTATTTTGGAGGAAGTAGGAGAGTCATATATACGAATGCTTACATTCACGCAGAGAAAGCAACTCTGTGATCGTATTTTGTTGGCATGCTAAACTGTGGTTTGGAAGAAGTTCGAGAGCCTTACATAGGAAAGATTACAGTGACACAGAGAAAAACAAATCTCTGTAGTTTGTTGGTAGGTCTGCTAAACTGTGATTTGGATGAAGTGTGAGAACGCTTGCATTCACTCACAGAAAGAACGTTGTCGTGATGGTTTGTAGGAATAAATGCTGTAGTTCAAAAGAAGTAGGAGAGTCATATATGAACGGTTACATTCACGCAGAGAAAGCAACTGTGGGGTGGTCTATGTAATCATCATAATCTAGTTTGGAGAAAGTTCGAGAGTCATATGTGGGAAAAATTAAAGTCACCTAGAGAATTGGAACCATCGGGTGTTGTGTAGGTCTGCTAAATTCTATTTTGGAAGAAGAGTGAGAGTCATATATGGGAACGCTTATGTTCACTCAGAGAAATCAACGATGGGGCGCTGTATTGTTGGCATGCTAAACTGTAGTTTGGAAGAAGTTCGAGAGTCTTATATAGGAAAGTTTACAGTCACCTAGAGAAAGCAACTCACAGGAGGTGGTTTGTGGGCCGCTAAACTCTAATTTGGATGAAGTGAAAGAGGCATACATGGATACGCTTCATTCACTCAGAGAAAGGTAAATTTGGGTGCCGGTTTGTAGGTATACTAACTCCAGTTTGGAAGAAGTACGAGAGTCATATATATGAACGATTATGTGGACGCAGAGAAAGCAACTATGGGGTGGTGTTTTGTAGGCATGATAAAATATAATTTGGAAGAAGTTCGAAAGCTGACAGTGACTTAGAGAAAGCAACTCTTGGCGGTTGATTTTGAGGTCTGCTAAACTGTATTTTGATAGAAGTACAAGAGTCATATATAAAATCGCTTATATTTATGCTGAGAAAGAAACTATGTGGTTATGTTTTGTTGGCGTGCTGAAATGTAGTTTCGAAGACGTTCGACAGTCTTTTATAGGAAAGCTTACAGTCCCCCAGAGGAAGCAACTTTCGAGAGATAGTTTGTAAGCCTGCTAAACTCTACTTTGCATCATTTGGAACAGTCATACTTGGGAACGCTAACATTCTCTGAGAGAACGCAACGTTTGGTTGGTTGTTTGTAAGCATACTAAACTGTATTTTGGAAGAAGTAGCAGAGTCATATATATGAGTGCTTACATTCACGCAGAGAGGGCAACTATGGGGTGGTGTTTTGTAGGCATGCAAATCTCTAGTTGCGAAGAAGTTAAGAGTAATAGGAAAGCTTACAGTCTCACAGAGAAAGCAACCCTTGGGGGCCGGTTTGTAGTTCTGCTAAATTCTATTTTGGATGAAGTGTGAATCTTAAATGGGAACGCTAACATTCACTCAGAGAAAGCAAGGTTGCGGTGGTGATTTTTAGTCACACTAAACTGGAGTTTGGAGGAAGTACGAGAATAAAAGAATGCTTACATTCACTCAGAAAAAGCAACGTTGGGGAGGTGGTTGGTAGGTGTACTATACTTTGGAAGAAGTACGAGCGTGATGCATAGGGACGCTTACATTCACGCAAACTATGGGGTGGCCTTTTGTTGGCATGCTAAACTATGTCCCAAAGTCATATATAGGAAAGCTTATAGTGAGAGAAAGCAACTCTCGGGCGGTGTTTTGTAGGTCCGGCAAATTGCATTTTGAAAGCAGTCCGAGATTCATATAAGGGAAGGCCTATATCCACTCAGAGAAAGCAATGTTAGGCTGGTGGTTTGTAGGCATACTAAACTGTATTTTGGAACTCGTATGTATGACTCTCACACTTGATCCAAATTAGAGTTCACCAGGCCTATAAACCACATCCTGAGAGTTGCTTTCTCTAGGTGAATGTAAGCTTTCCTATGTAAAACTCTCGAACTTCTTCCAAACTAAAGTTTAGCATGCCAACAGTACACCACCGCATCGTTGCTTTCTCTGAGTGAACATAAGCATTCCCTTATATGAATCACTTTTTCCAAAATAGAATTTAGCAGACCTACAAACCAGTCCCCGATGGTTGATTTAGCTATGTGACTGTAATTTTCCCCAGATATGACTCTCAAACTTCCTCCAAAGTATAGATTAACATGCGTACATACACCACCCAACAGTTTCTTTCTCTGCGTGAATGTAACTGTTCATATATATGACTCTCCTACTTCTTCCGACCTACAGTTATTATGCCTACAAACCACCACCCAAACGTTGTGTTCTCTCCGTGAATGTAAGCTTTCCCATATTTGACTCTCACAATTGCTGCTAATTAGTGTTTAGAGGCTTGCAAAGCTGTCCCGAGTGTTGTTTTCTCTAGGTGACTGTAGCTATCCTATATAACACTCTGGAAGTCCTTTCAAACTGCAGTTTAGCATGCCAACAACACATCACCCCATAGTTTCTTTCTCTGCATAAATGTAAGCGTTTGTGTATATAACTCTTGTACGTCTTTCAAAATACAATTTAGCAGACCTAAAAATCACCCGCCAAGAGTTGCTTTCTCTAAGTGACTGTCAGCTTTCGAACTTCTTCCAATCTATAGTTTAGCATGCCTGCACTACAGCACCCCGTATTTGCTTTCTCTGTGTTAATGTAAGCGTTCCTATGTATGTCTCTCGTACCTCTTCCAAAGTAGAGTTTAGTATGCTCAAAAACGGCCACCCCAACATTGCTTTCTCTGAGTGAATGTAAGCGTTCCTGTATATGATTCGAACACTTCATTGAAAATAGAGTTTAGCAGGCCTACGAACCACCCCCAGAGAGTTGCTTTCTCTAAATGACTGTAAGCTTTCCAGATATGACTCTCGAACATCCTCCAATCTATCGTTTAGTAGGCATACAAACATCACTCCATAGTTGCTTTCTCTGCATGAATGTAAGCGTTCCTATATATGATTCTCGTCCTTCTTCCAAACTAGAGTTTAGTATGCCTACAAACCACAACCCCGTCGTTGATTTCTCCGAGTGAATATACCCAGTCCCCCATATGACTCTCCCCCTTCTTCCAAAGTAGAGTTTTGCAGGCCTACAAATCATCCCCCGAAAGTTGGTTTCTATAAATGACGGTACGCTTTCCTATATATTACTCTTTAACTTCTTGCAAAATAGAGATTTGCATGGCTACAAAAAAGCCACCCCATAATTGCTTTCTCTGCATGAATGTAAGCGTTCCCATATATCATTCTCCTACTTCTTCCAAACTATAGTTCAGTATGCCTACAAACGACCACACCATCGTTGCTTTCTCTGAGTGAATGTAAGCCTTCCCATATATGACTCTCACTCTGAAACCAAAATAGAGTTTGGCACACCTACATTCCACACCCAGAGATTTGCTTTAAGCGACTCTAAGCTTTCTTATATGTGATTGTCAAACTTCGTCCAAACTAGAGTTTAGCATGCCTAGAAACCACCCCACAGTTGCTTTCTCTGCATGAATGTAAGCGTTCATATACATGACTCTCGTACTTCCTCCAAAATACAGTTTAGAATGCCTACAAACCACCACCCAAACGTTGCGTTCTCTGAATGAATGAAAGCATTCCCATGTTTGACTCTCACAATTGATGCAAAGTAGAGTTTAGCAGGCCAAGAAAGGCTCTCCTGAGAGTTACTTTCTCTAGGTGACTGTAAGCTTTCCTAAATAAGACTCTCCAACTTCTTCCAAACTACAGGTTAACATGCCCACAAAACATCACCCCATGGTTTTTTCTTTGCATGAATGTAAGCATTAGTATATATGACTCTGGTACTTCTTTCAAAATACAATTTAGCAGACCTAAAAATCACCCACCAAGAGTTGCTTTCTCTAAATGACTGTGCAGGTTTGGAACTTCTTCCAAACTATAGCATGCTTACAAAACACCACCACGTAGTTGCTTTCTCTGTGTGAATGTAAGCGTTCCCAAATATCATTCTCGTACTTCTTCCAAACTATTTAGTATGCCTACAAAAACCACCCCAGTGTTGTTTCTCTGAGGGAATGTAAGCGGTCCCATGTTTGACTCTCACACTTCATCCAAATTAGAGTTTAGCATGTGTACAAAAAAATCTCCCGAGAGTTGCTTTCCCTGGGTGACGGTAATCTTTCCTGTATAAGGTTCTCCAACTTCTTCCAAACTACAGTTTAGCATGCCTACAAAACCTGACGCCATAAGTGCTTTCTCTGTGTGAATGTAAGTGTTCCTATATAGGACTCTCGTACTTCTTCCAAACTACAGTTTAGTATGCCCTACAAACCACCACCCAAACGTTGTTTTCTCTGAGTGAATGTAAGCGTTCCCATATATGACTCTCACACTTCAACCAAAATAACTCTATTTCAACCAAAATAACTCTACATTCCACACCCAGAGAGTTGCTTTCTCTACGTGACTGTAAACTTTCCTATATATGACTCTCAAACTTCGTCCAAACTAGAGTTTTGCAAGCCTACAAAACACCACCCCATAGTTGCATTCGGTGCCAGAATGTAAGCGGTTCTACATGTGATTCTCTTGCTTCTTCTAGGAACCACAACCACAACGTTGCTTTCACTGAGTTCCCATATATTATTCTAACACTTCATTGAAAATAGAGTTTAGCAGGCCTACGAAACACCCCCTAGGGTTGCTTTCTCTAAGTGACTGTAAGCTTCCCAGATATGGCTCTCGAACTTCCTCCAAACTATATTTTAGTAGGCATACAAACATCACTCCATAGTTGCTTTCTCTGCGTGAAGGTAAGCTTTCCTATATACGATTCTCGTACTTCTTCCAAACTAGAGTTGACTATGCCTACAAATCACAATCCCATCGTTGATTTCTCTGAGTGAATGCACGCGGTCCCCAATATGACTCTCTCCCACTTCCAAACTGGAGTTTTGCAGGTGTACAAAACATCCCCCGAGAGTTGGTTTCTATGACTGTACCCTTTCCTATATATTACTCCTTAACTTCTTCCAAACTAGAGATTAGCATGGCTACAAAAACGCCACCCCATAATTGCTTTCTCTACGCGAATGTAAGCGTTCCCATATATCATTCTCCTACTTCTTCCAAACTAGAGTTTAGTATGCCTACAAACCACCACGCCGTCGTTGCTTTCTCTGAGGGAATGTAAGCCTTCCCATATATGACTCTCACTCTTAAACCAAAATAGAGTTTAGCAGGCCTACATTCCACACCCAGAGATTTGCTTTCTCTAAGTGACTCTAAGCTTTCTTATATGTGATTCTCAAACTTCGTCCAAACTAGAGTTTAGCATGCCTATAAAACACCACCCCATAGTTACTTTCAGTGCGTCAAAATGTATGTGCTCCTATATGTGATTCTCGTGCTTCTTCCAAACTGCAGTTTAGTAAGCCTACAAACAACCCCATCGTTGCTTTCTCTGAGTGAATGTAAGCGTTCTCATATATGACTCTCACACTTCAACCAAAACAGGGTTTTGCAGGCCTACAAACCACCCGCCAAGACTTGCTTTTTCAAAGTGGCTGTTACCTTTCCTATATAGGACTCTGGAACTTCTCCCAAGCTAGACTTTAACATGTCTACCTGACACTACTCCGTAGTTGCTCTCGCTGTGTGAATGTAAGCGTTCCTATATATGAGTCTTGTACTTCTTCTTAACTAACATCTGGCATGCCAAAATAACACTCCCCCATAGTTGCTTTCTTTGAGTCAATGTAAACATTCCTATATATGTCTCTCGCACTTCTTCCAAACTAGAGTTGAATAAGTCTACAAACCAATCCCCGACAGCTGTTTTCTCTGAACGAATTTAAGCGTTCCTATATATGACTATGGCACTTCCTCCAAACTAGAGTTTAGAAAGCCTACACTCCACCCCTGTTCGTTGCTTTCTCTAAGTTACTGTATGCTTTCCTATACATGGCTCTCGAAATTTTCCAAACTAGAGTTAGCATGCCTACTATACACCTACACATAATTGCTTTGTCTGAGTGAATATAAGCCTTCCTATATATGACTGTCGCACTTTTTCCAAATTAGAGTGTAGCCAGCCTGGAAAGCACCCCTTATAGTTGCTTTCATTGAGTGAATGTTAACATTCCTATGTATGACTCTCGCAATTTTTCCAATCTAAGATTTTAGCAATGCTACAAATCCCCCGCCGAGAGTTCCTATACATAACTGTCCTCTTTTTCCAAGCTAGAGTTTAGGAAGCCTAGAATCCGTCCCCCCGTAGACGCTTTATGTGAACGTAAGCGTTCTATATATGACTCTCGCCTTCCTCCAAACTAGAGCTTAGCAAGCCTACAAACCAACTCCCTATAATTGCTTTCTCTGAATGAATGATATCGTTCCTATATAAGACTCTCGAACTTCTTCCAAACCAGAGTTTAACAAGCCAAAAAAGCACCCCCCATAGATGCTTCCTCTAACTCAAAGCTAATATTCCTATATATGATTCAGCTTCTTCATCCAAACTAGAGTAAGGCAAGCCTACAAATCACACATCAATAGTTGCTTTCTATAAGTAAATGTAAGCATCCCTATATATGACTATAGCAATTCTTCCAAACTGGAGTTTAGCAAGCCTACAGACCCCAGGACTCCACTCCATAGTACCCTGGGCATTGGCGCCTGCCTGTCATGCAGGACATAGGGGCGGACGCTCATCTCAGACACGGCATTGGTGGATTGTAGGCTTTTTTAAGTTTTTGAATTGAAGAACTCTGAGAATTGGAATTCGGTTTAGGGTAAGTTTAGGTGTTAGGGACTAGGATTAGATTTAGGGGTTAGGGTTTTAGGTTAGAATTAGGGTTAGGATTACTGTTAGGGTTAGAGATTAGGATTATGTTTAGTGGTTGGGTTTAGGTTTAGGGTGAGAGGCAAGAGTAAGGGTCAGGGATTAGGGTTACTGTTAGGAGTTAGATTCAGGGCTTACGAAGGGTTTGGTTTAGTGATAGGGTTAGGGCTTACGTTTAACGGTGTGTGTTAGGGCACGGGCCCCGTCTAATGTACGGGGCACTGTGGGTGTGGAGCAAGGCTGCGTCCCCACTTCATCTTACCCTTGGTGTTGGGCTTCAACTGTCACGCAGGACAAAGGCAGAGGCTCATGAAACGCATGGCTAGGATTAAGGTTTAAGTTTAGGGTCAAGGTTGAGGGTTAGGGTGAGGGTTAACAGTTAGAGTTAGGGTAAGGGGGTTAGGGATAGGGTTAGGGTTAAGGGTTAGGTTTATGGTTCAGGTTTAAGGTTAGCGTTAGAGGGTAGGGTTAGTGTAACTGTAGGTCAGTGTTGCGGTTAGATCTCTAGGCATTAGGGTAAAGGTCAGGGTTAGGGTTAAGAGTTAGGGTTAAGTTTAATGGTTAAGGATTGGGATTAGGGTTGAGGGTTAGGGTTAAGATTATGGGTAATGACTCAGGATCAAAGGTTAGGGTTATTTTTAGGCGTAGGGTTAGCGTAAGGGGTTAGGGTTAATGTTAGTGTTGTTGGTAGGGTTAAGGTTAGGGTTGGCGTTTCAGAATTAGGGATTAGGTGTTATGGTTATGGCTAGGAGTTAGCGTTAGATTTACGGTATAGGTCTTGTTCTCAGGGTGTCATGCATTAACGTTAAGATAAGGGGTTAAAGTTAGGGTTACGGTGAGCTTTACCTGTTAAGGTGAGCAGTAGGATCAGGGTTAGGTGTTATGTTCTGGGTTAGGGTTATGGGTGAGGGGTAGGGTTTATGCTTAGGGCACGGGCCCTGTATGCACTAGGAGGCGAAGTTAGGGGTCTGTGATGGTCGCTGGGAACCCACTCTATCGCACGCAGTGTATGGGCCTCTGGGTTTCATGCAGGACACTGTGGCAGAGCCGGCTTTCATGCATGGCTTAGTAGGATTGTAGGCTTTCAAAACTCTGAGAAAGCAAGAAGTCTGAGAATTAGATTTCGGGTTAGGATTACGGCACGGTTTAGGGATGAAGATTAGTGGTTAGGGTGAGGGCTTAGGGTTAGGGGTTAGGGTTAGGGTTAGGGTTGCTGGTAGGGTGAAGGTTAGGTTTGACGTTTTAGAATTAGGGATGAGGTGTTACGGTTATGACTATGGTTTAGGATTAGAATTACGGGATAGGGCTTCTTCTCAAGGTGTTATGCATTCACGTTAAGTTAAGGGGCTAAGTTAGGGTTACGGGGAGGTTTATTTTTTAAGGTGAGCAATAGGATCAGGGTTAGGTGTTATGTTCAGGGTGAGGGTTATCTGTTAGGGGTAGTGTTTATACTTAGCGTACGGGCCCTGTCTGCACTGGGCGGGGGGCTGGGGTTAGGGGGATGGGATTGTCCCCGGGAACACACTCTATCGTACGCTGGGTATGGGCTCCTGGGTTTCATGCAGGACACAGTGGCAGAGCCCCCTTTTACTCATGGCATGGGAGGATTGTAGGCTTTCTAAACTCTGAGAAAGCAAGAACTCTGAGAATTAGATTTAGGGGTAGGATTCTGGTAATATTTAGGGATGAAGATTAGTGTCAGGGTGGGGTCTTGGGTTAGGGGTTGGGGTTAAAGGTTAGTGTTAGGTTTAACAGTTACAGTTAGGTTTTCGGTTAAGTCTCAGGGTTCGGGTTAAGGTTTGGGTTTAGCGTTTGGCACAGGGGTAGGCTTCAGTGTTAGCTTCATGGTTAAAGATTAGGAGTAGGGTTAGTGCGAGGGTTAAGGGTAAGGGTCAAGATTAAGGGTTCAGGTTGGGGTTAGGCTTAGGTTTAGGGTTAGGGGTCAAGGGTCAGGTTTAGGGTTAAGTGTTGGGCTTAGGGTTGGGGTTTAGTGTTAAGTTTATCGTTAAGGATTAGGGTTAGGGTCAGGGTTAAATGCTTGGGTGCGGGTAATGGTTAGGGTCAGGGTTAAGGTTTATGGATAGGGTTAGTGTTAAGGGTTTACGGGTAGGTTTAGGGTTCAGGGTTAGAGTTAGCATTAGGGCTTAAGGTTAGGATTAGGTGGTAGGTTAGATTTTAGGGTTAGATCTAGGCGTTAGAGTAAGGGTTAAGAGATAGGGTTAGGTTTAATGCTTAGGATTAGGGTTAGGGTTTGGGGTTAAAGTAAGTGTTAGGGGTTAGGTTTAAGGATCCAAGGTTAGGGTTATTTTTAGCTGTAGTGTTAGGGTTAGGGATAAGGGATAAGGTTGGCGTGAGGGTTTTCCTTACTGTTAGGGTTAAGGGTCAGGCTTAGATTAAAGGTTAAGGTTAGGGACAGCGTTAAGGGTTAGGGTGAGGGTTAACGGTTACGGTAAAGGTTAAGCGTTAGTGTTAGGGATTAGCGATTAGGGTTTTTGGTAAGTGTTAGGGTTAGGAGTTAGTGTTTTATGAAGGGGTATGGTTAGAATTAGGATTGGGGTTAGTGTTAGGGTTTGGTTTAGGAGTTAGGTTTAGGGTAAAAGGATAGGATTAGCGTTAAGGGTTGGGCTCAGGTTTAGGGTTAAAGTTTAGTGTTAGGGTTAATGTTTAGTGTTATGGTCCAGTTTAAGTGTTAGGGTGAGGGTTAACGGTTAGGATTAGGCTTAGAGGTTGGGGATATAGTTAGGGTTCAGTGTTAGGGTTAGGTTTAGGGTTCAGGGTTAAGGTTAGCTGTAGGGGTTATGGTTAGGGTTAGGTGTTAGGTTAGTGTCAGGGTTAGGTCTAGTCGTGAGGGTAAGGTTTAGGGTTAGCTTTAACAGCTAGGGTTAGGTTGAATGGAGAGGATTAGGATTAGGGTTAAGGGTTAGGGTAAGGCTTAGGGGTTAGGGTGAAGGGTTAAGGGTTTTTGTTAGGCATAGCGTTGGGGTTAGAAGTAAGGGTTACTGTCAGTGTTAGGGTTGTAGGGAGGGTTACGGTTAGATTTAGCGGTTTAGAATTAGGGTTAGGGATTAGGTGTTACAGTGACGATTAGGAGATAGGGTTAGAATTATGGGATAGGGGTTGTTCTCAGGGAATGGGTTATGCACTAACGTTAGGATAAGAGGTTAAAGTTAGGCTCACGGTGAGGTTTACGTGTTAAGGGGAGAAATAGGAACAGGGTTAGGTGTTATGTTCACGGTGAGGGATATCTGTTACAGGTATTGTTTATGCTTAGCGCACGGGCCCTGTCTGCCTTAGGCGGGGGTGGGGGGAGGTTAGGGGACTGGGATTGTCACCAGGATCCCACTGTATCGTACTCTGGGTATGGGCCCGTGGGTTTGATGCAGGACACAGTGGTAGAGCCTCCTTTCACGCATGGCATGGGAGGATTGCAGGCTTTCTAAACTCTAAGAAAGCAAGAAGTCTGAGAATTAGATTTAGGGTTAGGATTATGGTTAGGGTTAAGGATGAAGTTTAGTGTTAGGGTGAGGGCTTAGGGTTAGGGATTAGGGTTAGGGTTAAAGGTTACTCTTAGGTTTAACGGTTACAGTTCGGTTTAGGGTTGAGGTTTACGGTTAGGGTTAAGATGAGCGGTTAGGGTTTGGTATAGGGTTAGGGTTAGGTACAGGGTTAGGGTTAAGTGTTAGGTTTACGGTTGAAGATTAGGATTAGGGTTAGGATTAAAGGTTAGCGTGAGAGTTAACGGTTAGGGTTAAGGTTAAGAGTTAGGGTTAGGGTTTAGGTTTAGGGTTAAGGGTTAGGGTTAGCTTTAGGGTTCGAGTTATGTGTTAAGGTTTGTGTTAGAGGTTAGGGTTAGGTTTACTGTCCACGGTTAGGGTTACGTTTAGGGGTTAGCATTAGGGTTAAGGATTAGGTTTAGGGTAAGGGTTTAGAGTTAGTGTTGGGCTTTAGGCTCGGGGCTTAGCTTCAGGGTCAGGGGTTAGGGTTGGTGGTAGGGCTTAGATTTATCGGTCAGTTTAAGGGCACAGGACCTGGTTAATCTACGGTGAGAGGGGTGCGGTCGGAGTCATCACGAAAGCACAACATCATTCCCTGGGCCCTGGGACAAGATCTACATGCAGGACTCAGGCGGAGCCTCATCTCACACATGGCATGGCTGTATTGTAGGCTTGCTTCACTCGGGAATGGAAGTAGTGTGAGAATTAGGATTAGGGTTGGGGTTAGGGGTTTCGAGTTAGGGGTTAGGCTTGGAATCAGGGTTAGGTGCTAGGGATTAGTGGTTAGGGTTAGAGTTAGTGTTACGGGTTAGGTGTTAACTCTGGTTTAGGGGGCCAGGGTAAGGTTTAGGTTTGGAGTTAGCGTTAGGGTTAGGCGTTAGGGTTAAGGGATAGGGTTAGGGTTAAGGGTTAGGCTTAGGGAAGGGTTCAGGTTTAGGGTTAGGGTCACGGTTAAGGGTTAGGGTGAGGGTTAACAGTTAGGGATAGGGTTAGGGGGTTAGGGATAGGATTAGGGTTAAGGGTTAGGTTTATGGTTCAGGTTTAAGGTTAACATTAGGGGGTTAGGGTTAGTGTTAACTGTAAGTCAGTGTTAGGGTTAGATCTCTAGGCATTAAGGTAAAGGTTAGGTTTAAGGTTAAGTGTTAGGGTTATGTTTAATGGTTAGGCTTGGGATTAGGGTTAAGTGTTAGGGTTAAGGTTAGGGGTTATGACTAAGGATCAACGGTTAGGGTTATTTTTATGCGTAGGGTTAGGGTAAGGTGTTAGGGTTAGTGTTAGTGTTGTTGGTAGGGTTAAGGTTAGGGTTGGCGTTTCAGAATTCGGGATCAGGTGTTATGGTTATGGCTAGGAGTTAGCGTTAGAATTACAGTATAGTGCTTTTTCTCAGGGTGTCATGCATTAACGTTAAGATAAGGTGTTAAAGTTAGGGTTATGGTGAGCTTTACCTCTTAAGGTGAGCAGTATGATCAGGGTTAGGTGTTATGTTCTGGGTTAGTCTTATGGGTGAGGGGTAGGGTTTATGCTCTGGGCACGGGCCCTGTATGCACTAGGAGGCAAAGATAGGGGTCTGTGATGGTCGCTGGTAACCTACTCTATCGTATGCAGTGTATGGGCCTCTGGTTTCCTGCAGGACACTGTCGCAGAGTGGGCTTTCATGCATGGCTTAGTAGGATTGTAGGCTTTCAAAACTCTGAGAAAGCAAGAAGTCTGAGAATTAGATTTCGGGTTAGGATTACGGCACGGTTTAGGGATGAAGATTAGTGTTAGGGTGAGGGCTTAGGGTTAAGGGTTAGGGTTAGGGTTAGGGTTGATGGTAGGTTGAAGTTTAGGGTTGGCACTTTAGAATATGGATGAGGTGTTATGGTTATGGCTAGGGGTTAGGTTTAGAATTATGGGATAGGGCTTCTTCTTTGGGTGCTATGCATTAACGTTAACATAAGGGGATAAATTAGTGTTATGGTTAGGTTTATGTTTTAAGGTGAGCAACAGGATCAGGGTTCGGTTTTATGTTTGGAGTTAGGGTTATCTGTTAGGGATAGTGTTTTTGCTTAGCGCACGGGCCCTGTCTTCACCAGGAGGGGGGGGTTAGGGACTAGGATTGCCACTGGGAACCCGCTCTATCATGCACTAGTTATGGGCCCCCGGGTTTCTTGCAGGACACAGTGGCAGAGCCTCCTTTTACTCATGACATGGGAGAATTGTAGGCTTTCTAAACTCTGAGAAAGCAAGAAGTCTGAGAATTAGATTTAGGGGTAGGTTTATGGTAATGTTTAGGGATGAAGGTTAGTGTTAGGGTGCGTTCTGAAGGTCAGTGGTTAGGGTTAAAGGTTAGTGTTAGGTTTAACCATTACAGTCAGGTTTATGGTTATGTTTTAGGGTTAGGGTTAAGGTTAAGGTTTAGCGTTTGGTACAGTGTTAGGCTTAAGTTTTAGCTTTAGGGTTAAAGATTAGGATTAGGGTTAGGGTTAAGGGCTAGTGTGAGGGTTAATGATAAGGATCAAGACTAAGGGCTAGGGTTTTTGTTAGTGTTAGGAATAAGTCTTCGTTTAGGCTTTAGGGTTAGCGTTAAGTGTTATGGTTAGGGTTAGGTTTAGGGTTCATGGTTAGTGTTATGTTTAGGGGTTAGTGTTAGGGTTAGGGATTAGGTTTAGGGTAAGGTTTTAGAGTTCGTGTTCAGCGTTACGGTCGGAGCTTATGTTTACGGTTAGGGGTTAGTGTTAGTGTTAGGGCTGAGATTTAGCTTTTAGTTTAAGGGCACAGGACCTGTTTTATTTACGGTGAGAAGGGTGCTGTCGGAGTCTCCACGAAAGCACAAAATCGTTCCCTGATCCTTGGGAAAGGACCTACATGCAGGACTCAGGTGGAGCCTCATCTCACGCATAGTATAGCTGTATTGTAGGCTTGCTTCACTCTGAGAATGGAAGTAGTGTGAGAATCAGGGTTAGGGTTTGGGTTAGGGGTTTGGAGTTTGGGATTATGGTTCGAGTCAGGGTTAGGTCCTAGGGATTAGGAGTTAGGGTTAGTGTTAGGGATAGGGGTTAGTTGTTGGGTTTGGGTTAGGGTGCTAGGGTTAGGTTTAGGGTTGGGGTTAATATTAGGGTTAGCGTTTAGGGTTAAAGGATAGGATTATGGTTAAGGGTTTGGCTTAGGGTTAGGGTTAAGGGTTAGTGTTAAGGTTTAGGGTTAAGTTCAGGGTTACGTGTTAGGGTGAGGGTTAACAGTTAGGGTTATGGTTAGGGTCTTAGGGGTAGGGTTAGGGTTAGAGTTAGGGGTTAGGATTAAGGGTGAAGTGTTAGGGTTATTTTTAGGCATAGTTTTAAAGTTAGGGGCTAGGGTAATGTTTGGTTTGATGGTAGGTTTAAGGTTAGGGTTAGCAGTTTAGAATTCGCATTAGGGATTAGGTGTTATGGTTATGGCTTGGAGTTAGGGTTAGAATTCAGAGATAGGAGTTGTTCTCAGGGTAAGTGTTATGCATTAACGTTATGATAAGGGGTTAAATTTAGGGTTATGGTGAGATTTACATTTTAAGGTGAGCAATGGGATCAGGGTCAGGTGTTATGTTCAGGGTTATTGTTAGGGGTGAGGGGTAGGGTTTATGCTTACGACTCGGGCCCTGTCTGCACTAGGCAGGGGGTGAGGGGTTTGGGGTTGCGATTGTCGTCGGGAACCCACTCTAGTGTATGCTGAGTATGGGCACTGGGGTTTCCGGCAGGACACAGTGGTAGAGCCTCCTTTTATTCATGGCATGGGAGGATTGTAGGCTTTCTAACGCTGAGAAAGCAAGAAGTCTGATAATTAGATTTAGGGTTAGGATTATAGTTAGGGTTAGGAATGAGGTTAGTGCTAGGGTGAGGGATTAGGGCTAGGGATTATGGGTAGAGTAAAGGTTAAATGTTAGAGTTAGGTTTAACGGTTACAGTTAGGTTTAGGGTTACGTTTTAGGGTGAGGGTTATGGTTAGGGGTTAGGGTTTGGTACAGGGTTAGGGTTAAGTGTCAGGTTTAGGGTTAAAGATTAGAATTCGGATTAGGGTTGACGGTTAGTGTGAGTGTTAACGGTTAGGTTTGTGTTTAAGGGTTAGGGTTAGGGTTTAGGGCTAGTGTTAAGCGTTCGTGTTAGATTTAGGGTTAGAGTAAAGTGTTATGGTTAGGGTTATGGGTTAGCATTAGGGTTAAAGGTTAAGGGTTAGGTTTATTTTCAGGCACAGGGTTAGGATTAGGTGTTAGGGTTAGTGTTACCGTTAAGGTTTTTTGTAGGCTTAAGGTTAGGTTTAGCAGTTTAGAATTAGGGTTAGGGATTAGGTGTTATGGTTATGGTAAGGAGTTAGGGTTAGAATTATGGCATAGGGGTTGGTCTCAGGGTCAGTTTTATGCTTAAAGTTAGGGTAAGCGGTTAAAGTTAGTGTTACGGTGAGCTTTACGTGTTAAGGTGAGCAATAGGATCAGGGTTAGGTTTTATGTTCAGGGTTAGGGTTATGGGTGAGGGGTAGAGTTTATACTTAGGGTTAGGGTTAGGGTTAGGGTTTAGGCTTAAGGATCAAGGGTTAGGGTTAGGGTTAGTGTTAGGGCTGTTGGTAGGGTTAAATTTAGGGTTAGCAGCTTACAATTAGGTATTAGGTTTTACAGTTATGAATAAGAGTTAGGGTTAGAATTATGGGATAGGTGTTGTCCTCAGGGTAAGTATTATTCATTAACGTTAGGATAAGGGGTTAGGGTTAGGGTTATGGTGAGTTTTACATGTTAAGGTGAGCAATAGGATCAGGGTCAGATGTTATGATCAGGGTTATGGTTATGGGTTAGGGGCAGTGTTTATGCTTAGGGCACAGGCCCTGTCTTCACTAGGTGGGGGGGCTCGGAGGCTGGGATTGTCACCAGGAACCCACTCTATCGTATGCTGGGTATGGGCCTCTGGGTTTCATGCAGGGCACAGTGGCAGAGCCTCCTTTCATGCATGGCATGGGAGGATTGTAGGCTTTCTAAACTCTGAGAAAGCAAGAAGTCTCAGAATTAGATTTAGGGTTAGGATTACGGTTAGGGTTAGCGATGAAGTTTAGTGTTAGGGAGAGGGCTTAGTGTTAGGGATTAGGGTTTGGTACAGGGTTAGGGTTAAGTGTTCGGCTTAGGGGTAAAGATTAGGATTAGTGTTAGGTTTAAGGGTTAGCTGAGGGTTAACGGTTAGGGTTAAGGTGAAGGGTTAGGGTTAGGGTTTAGGGTTAGGATTAGGGGTTCGTGTTAGGTTTAGGGTTACACTTAAGTGTTAGGGTTTAGGTTCAGGTTTAGGGTTCATGGTTAAGGTTATGTTTAGGGGTTAGGTTTAGGGGTTAGGTTTGGTGTAAGGGTATAGTGTTAGTGAAGGGAGTTTGGGTCAGGGTTTCTGTTTAGGGTAGGGGTTAGTGTTAGGACTTAGATTTAGCGATTAGTTTAAGGTCAGAGGACCTGTTTAATCTATGGTGAGAAGGGTGTGGAATCGGTCGCTGAGACACCACAGCATTGTACCCTGGGCCTTGGGCTCAGACGTACATGCAGGAATCAGGGGGAGCCTGTTCTCATGCATGGCATGGTTGTATTGTAGGCTTGGTTAACTCTTAGAATGGAAGAAGTGTGAGAATTAGGGTTATGGTTAGGGTTAGGGATTTGGGTTTAGGAGAGAGTGTTCAAATGAGGGTTAGGGGTTAGGCATTAGGGGTTAGGGTTAGTGTTAGGGTTAGGGGTTGGGGTGAGGGTTGGGTTAGGGGCTAGGGTTAGGTTTAGGGTTGGGGTTAGTGTTAGCGTTCGAGTTAGGGATTAGAGTTAGGGTTAAGGGATAGGATTAGGGTTAAGAGTTTGGCTTAGGGTTCAGGTTAAGGGTTAGGGTTATGGTTAAAGATTAGTGTTAGTTTAAACAGTTACAGTTAGGTTTAGGGTTAAATTTTAGGGTGAGGGCTTTTTAAACTCTGAGAGAGGAAGACGTCTGAGATTAAGATTTAGGGATAGGATTATGGTTAGGATTAGGGATGACGATTAGTGTTAGGGTGAGGGCTTAGGGTTAAGGGTTAGGGATAGAGTTAGGGTTAAGGTTAGTGTTAGTTTTAACGGTTAAAGTTAGGTTTAGGGTTAAGGTTTATTGTCAGGGTTAAGGTCAGGGGTTAGGGTTTCGTACAGGGTAAGAGTTAAGTGTTAGGTTTAGGGTTAAAGATTAGCATTATGGTTAGTGTTAAAGGTTAGTGTGAGGGTAAAAGTTTAGGGTTAAGTTTAAGGGCTAGGGTTAGGGGTTAGTGTTAGGGTTAAGGGGTCTTGTTAGGTTTAGGGTTACAGTTAAGTGTTATGGTTAGTGTTAGGGGTTACGGTTAGGCTTAGGGTTCATGGTTAGTGTAACATTTAGGGGTTAGGGCTAGGGTTAAATGATAGTGTTAGAGTTAAGGCTTAGGCTTTGGGTAAAGGTTTAGGGATAGGTTTACGGGTTAGGGTTAGTGTCAGGGTTAAATGTTAGGGTGAGAGTTAACAGTTATGGTTAGGGTTATTGGTTAGGGGTTGTGTTTATGCTTAGGGCACGTGCCTTGTCTGCACTAGGCGGAGAGGTTAGGGGGCTAGCATATTCGCCGGGAAATCACTCTATCGTATGCTGGGTATTGGCCCCTGGACACAGTGGCAGGGCCTCCTTTCACACATGGCATGGGAGGATTATAGGCTTTCTAAACTCTGAGAAAGAAAAAGTCTGAGAATTAGATTTAGGGTTAGGATTATGGTTAGAATTAGGGATGAAGTTTAGTGTTAAGGTGATGCCTTAGGGTTAGGGGTTAGGTTTAGGGTCAGAGTTAAAGGTCAGTGTTAGGTTTAACAGTTACAGTTAGGTTTAGCGTTAAGGTTTAGTGTTAGGGTTCAGTTTAGGGGATAGGTTTTGGTACAGGTTAAGGTTTAAGTGTTAAGTTTAGAGTTAAAGATTACAATTAGGGTTAGGTTTAAAGGTAAGTGTGAGGATTAACGGTTAGGGTTAAGCATGAGGGTTAGGGATTAGGTTTAGTGTTAAGGGTTTATGTTAGTTTAGGGTTAGAGTTAAGTGTTATGGTTAGGGTTAGGGGTTAGGGTTAGATATAGGGTGCATGGTTAGGGTTACGTTTAGGGGTTAGGGTTACGGGTTAGGTTTAGGGTGAGTGTTTGGTGTTAGTGTTGGGCATTAGGATAAGGGCTTAGGTTTAGGGTTAGCGTTTAGGTTTAGTGTTAGGGCTTAGATTTAGCGGTTAGTTTAAGGGCACAGGACCTGTTTAATCTATGGTGAGAAGGGTGCAGGATTGGTCCCCTTGACACCACACCATCGTACCTGGGCCTTGGGCCCAGACCTACATGCAGGACTCAGGCGGAGCCTCTTCTCACTCATGGCATGGCTCTATTGTAGGCTTGGTGAACTCTGAAAATGGAGGAAGTGTGAGAATTAGGGTTATGGTTATGGTTAATTGTTTGGGGTTAGGGGTTAGGGCTCGAGTGTGGTTCAGGGGTTAGAAATTAGGAGTTAGTGTTAATGTTAGGGTTAGGGGTTAGGGGTTAGTGTTGGTTTAGGGGCTAGGGTTAGATTCAGAGTTAGGGTTAGTGTTAGGGTTAGGGTTAGGGATTATGGTTAGGGTTAGGAATTAGGGTTAGGGTTAGGCTTAAGGGATAGGATTAGGGTAACGGGTTAAGGCTTAGGGTTAGCATTAGGGATTAGGGTTAGGGTTAAATGTTAGGGTTTTGGTCTGATTTAAGGGTTAGGGTGAGCGTTAACAGTTAGGGTTAAGGTTAATTGTTAGGATTGGGGGTTAGGCTTAAGGATTCGTATTAGGGTTAGGGTATAAGGGTGAGACTTAAGTCTTATGGTTAGGGACAGGGCTTTTGGTTAGGGATAAGGGTTAGGAGTTAGGGTTACTTTTAGGCATAGGGTAGGATTAGGGGTGAGGGTTAGGGTTAGGGTTAGTGTTAGGGTTGTTGGTAGTGTTAAGGTTAGGGTTAGCAGTTTAGAATTAGGGTTAGGGATTAGGTTTTATGGTTATGGCTAAGATTTAGGGTTAGAATTATGGGATAGGCGTTGTTCTCCGTGTAAGTGTTATGCATTAACTTTAGGAGATGCGGTTAAAGTTAGGGTTACAGTGTGGTCTACATGATAAGGTGAGCAGTAGGATCAGGGTTAGGTGTTACGTTCAAGGTTAGGGTTATATGTTAGGCGTACTTTTTATGCTTAGGGCACGGGCCCTGTCTGCACTAGGCGGGAGGATTAGGGGTCTAGGATTGTGGCCGAGAACTTTCTCTATCGTACACTGGGTATGGGTCCCTGGGTTTCATGCAGGACACAGTGGCAGAGCCTCTTTTCACGCATGGCATGGGAGGATTGTAGGCTTTCTAAACTCTGAGAAAGCAAGAAGTCTGAGAATTAGATTTAGGGATAGGATTATGGTTAGTGTTAAGGATAAAGTTTAGCATTAGGGTGAGGGCTTAGGGTTAGGGGTTAGAGTTACGGTCAGGGTTAAAGGTTAGTGTTAGGTTTAATGGTTACAGTTAGCTTTAGGGTCAAGTGTTAGGGTTAAGGTTAAGGTTAGGGGTTAGGTTTTGGTACAGGGTAAGGGTTAACTGTTAGGTTTAGGGTTAAAGATTACGATTAGGGTTAGGTTTAAGGGTTAGTGTGAGAGTTAACGGTTAGGGTTAAGGTTAAGTGTTAGGGTTAGTGGTTAAGTTTAGGTTTAAGTGTTCGTGTTAGGTTTAGGGTTAGAGTTAAGTGTTATGGTTAGGGTTTGGGGTTAGGGTTAGGTTTAGGGTTCATCGTTAGGGTTACGTTTAGGCATTAGGGTTATGGGTAAGGATTAGGGTAAGGGTTTAATGTTAGTGTTGGGCGTTAGGGTCAGGGCTTAAGTTTAGGGTTAAGGGTTAGTGTTAGAGTTAGCGTTAGGGCTTAGATTTAGAGGTTATTTTAAGGGCACAGGACCTGTGTAATCTATGGTGAGAAGTGTGCAGAATGGGTCATCGCCACACCACACCATCGTACCCTAGGCCTTGGGCCCAGACCTACATGCAGGTCTCAGGCAGAGCCTCTTCTCACGCATGGCATGGTTTTATTGTAGGCTTGGCTAACTCTGAGAATGGAGGAAGTGTGAGAATTATGGTTATGATTAGGGTTAGGTGTTTGGGGTTAGGGGTTAGTGTTCGCGTGAGGGTTAGGTGTTAGGGATTAGGGGTTAGGGTTAATGTTAGCATTAGGGGTTAACGGTTAGGGTTGGGTTAGGGACTAGAGATAGATTTAGGGTTGGGGTTAGGGTTAGGGTTAGGGTTAGGGGTTAGGGTTAGGGTTAAGGGATAGGATTAGGGTTAAGTGTTAAGGCTTAGGGTTAGCATTAAGGGATAGGGTTAGGGTTAAGGGTTAGGGTTATGGTCCGAGTTAAGGGTTAGGGTGAGGGTTAACAGTTAGGGTTAGGGTTATAAGTTAGGGATAGTGTTAGGTTTAAGGTCTAGGGTTAGGGTTAGAGGTAGCTTTACTGCTAAGATTAGGTCTCGGCATTAAGGTAAGGGTTAGTGTTAGGGTTAAGGGTTAGGGTTAGGTTTAATTGTTAGGATTAGGATCAGAATTAAGGGTTAGGCTTAGGGTTAGGGGATAGGGTTAGGGTTTAGGGTAAACTTTTAAGGTTATGTTTAGGGATAAGGTTAGGGTTAGCGTTTAAGGTTAGGGTTAGTATTAGGGTTGTTTGTAGGGTTAAGGTAATGTTTAGTGGTTAGAATTAGGGTTAGGGATTAGGGGTTACTGTTATGGCTAGGAGTTAGGGTTAGAATTAAGTGATAGGGGTTGTTCTTAGCATAAGTGTTATGCATTAATGTTAGGATAAGTGGTTAAAGTTAGGTTTACGGTGAGGTTTATGTGTTAAGGTGAGCAATAGGATCAGGGTTAGAATTATGAGTGAGGGGTAGGGTTTTGCTTAGGGTATGGGCCCTGTCTGCCCTAGGAGTGGGATTGAGGGGGATGCGATTGTCACCAGAAACCCACTCTATCGTATGCAGGGTATGGGCCCATGGGTTTCTTGTAGGACACTCTGGCAGAGCCTGATTTCACGCATGGTAAAGGAGGTTTGTAAGCTTTCAAATCTCTAAGAAAGTAAGAAGTCTGAGAATTAGATTTAAGGTTAGGATTATCGTTATGGTTAGGGATGAAGTTTAATCTTAGGGTGAGGGCTTCGGGTAAGGGGATACGGTTAGTTTTAGGGTTAAAAGTTACTGTTAGGTTTAACAGTTACAGTTAGACTTAGGGTTTAGGTTTAGGGTTAGGGTTAAGCTTAGGGGTTATGGTTTGGTACAGGGTTAGGGTTAAGTGTTAGGGTTAGGGTTAAAGATCATGACAAGGGTTAGAGTTAAGGGTTAGTTTGAGTGTTAACAGTAGGGTTAAGGATAACTTTTAGGGTTAGGGGTTAGGATTAGTGTTAGGGCTGAGATTTAGCGGTTAGTTTAAGGGCACAGGACCTGTTTAATCTATGGTGAGAGTGGTGCACAGGGTCGCTGCGACACAACACCACCGTACGCTGGGCCTTGGGCCAAGACCTACATACAGGACTCAGGTGGAGCCTCTTCTCACGCATGACATGGCTGTATTGTAGGCTTGGTTAACTCTGAGAATGGAAGAAGTGTCAGAAATCGGGTTAGGGCTGGCTGTAGGTGTTTTTAACCCCTAACCCTAACACTAACCCCCTAATCCTAACCCTAACACTAACCCCAAGGTTAAATCTAACCTTAACCCCTACGACAACCCTAACCCTAACCCTAACCCCTCTCACTGTAGAATAAACAGGTCCTGTGCCCTTAAACTAACCACTAAATCTAAGCCCTAACATCAACCCTAACCTCTGACCCTAAACCTAAGCCCTGAGCCTAAAGCCCAACACTAACTCTAAACTCTTACCCTAAAGCTAATCCCTAACCCTAATGCTAACCTCTAAACGTAACCCTAACTGTGAACCCTAAACCTAACCCTAACCTCGAGCGCTAACCATAGCACTTAACTCTAACCCTAAACCTAACATGAACCCTTAATCCTAACACTAACCCTAACCCTAACTCTTAACTTTAACCCTGACTGTTAACCCTCACACTAACCTTTAAACCTAACCTTAATCGTAATCTTTAACCCTAAACCTAATATTTAACCCTAATCCTGTACCAAACCCTAAACCCTAACCTTAAACCTAACCATAAACCTTAACCCTGAACCTAACTGTAACGGTTAAAACTAAGAGTAACCTGTAACGCTACCCGTAACCCCTAACTCTAAGCCTTCACCCTAATACTAACCTTGATCCTTAACCCTAACCCTAACCCTAACCCTAAATCTAATTCTCAGTCTTCTTGCTTTCTTAGAGTTTAGAAAGCCTACAATCCTCCCATGCCATGCGTGAAAGGAGGCTCTTCCACTGTGTCCTGAATGAACCGCTGGGGCCCATAACCAGAGTACGATAGAGTGGGTTCCTGGTGACAATCCCAGCCCCCTAACCCCCCCCCCCCCGCCTAATGCAGACAAGGCCCGTGCCCTAAGCATAAACTCTACACCTCACCCAAAACTCTAACCCTGAAAATAACATTTAACCCTGATTCTATTGCTCACCTTAGAATGTAAACCTCACCGTAACCTGAACTTTAACCTCTTATCCTAACGTTAATGCATAACACTTACCCTGAGATTAACCCCTATCCCATAATTCTAACCCTATCTCCTAGTCATAACTGTGACAACTAATCCCTAACCCTAATTCTAAACCACTAACACTAACTGTTACCCTACGTAGTTACTGTTACGGTAACCTACTGTTACCCTAACAGTGAACCTAACCCTTACTCCTAACGCCAAAGCTATGGCTAAAAATAATGCTAACCCTTGACCCTTTACCCTAACTCCTAACCCTAACCCTAATCCTAACCACTAAACCCAACCTTAGCTCTTAACCCTAACCCTAAACCTTACCCTGACGCCTAGACCTAACACTAACACTAAACTAACACCTAACCCTAATCATAACCCCTAAAGCTAACCCTAACCCTGAACCCTAAACCTAACTCTAACACTTAATACTAACTATATCCCTAACCCCTAACCCCAACCCTAACCCTAACCATTAACCCTCACCCTAACCCTTAAACCGGACCCTAACACTAAATCTTAACCCTAAAGCTACGCCCAACCCTTAACCATAATCCTATCCCTTAACCCTAAACCTAACCCCTAACCCTAAACCTAACACTAACCCCAATCCTAATTCTAACCATAGCCCTTAATACATCACTACGCCTAACCCCTAACCCTAACCCTAACCCCTAATGCTAACCCTAACACTGAACCCTAAACCTAACCCTATCCCTAACCCTTAAACATAACTCTATCCCTAACCAATAATCCTAAGCCTAATCTTTAACCCTCACCCTAGAGCTTAACTCAAACCGTAACCCTAAGCCTAAACCCCAACCCTAACACTTAACACAAACCCTAAGCCTAAACACTTAACGCCAATCCTATCCTTTAACCCTAACACTAACCCTGATGCCTAATCCTAACCCTAACACTAACCCCAACCATAAATCTAACCCTAGCCCCTAACGCAAAACTAACCCCTAACCCTAACACTAACCCTAAATCCTAGTCCCTAACCACTAAACCTCACTTGAACCCTAACCCCTAACACCAAACCCTTAACCCTAACCATAACCCTATTTCTCACACTACTTCCATTCTCAGAGTTAACCAAGCCTAAAATACAACCATGCAATGCGTGAGTAGAGTTTCCGCATGAGTCCTGCAAGTAGGTCTGGGCCAAAGGCCCAGGATCCGATGGTGTAGTGTCGCATGGAAACATTCTGCACCCTTCTCACCATAGATTACACAGGTCCTGTACCCTTAAACTAACCGCCAAATCAAAGCCCAAACACTGACCCTAACCCCTAACCCTACCTAAGCCCTGACCCTAATGCCCAACACTAACACTAAACGCTTACCCTAAACCTAACCCCTAAATGTAACCTTAACCATGAACCCTAAACCTAACCCAAACCCCTAACCCTAACCATAACACTTAACTCTAACCCTAAACCTAACATGAACACTTAACCCTAACCCTAACCCATAAACCTAACACTTAACCTTAACCCTAACCGTTAACCCTCACACTAAACCTTAACCCTAACCCTAATCCTAATCTTTGAGCCTAAACCTAGCACTTAACCCTTACCCTGTACCAAAACCTAACCCCTAATCTTAACCCTAAGCTTAAACCTTAAAGCTTAACCCTAAACCTAACTGTAACTGTTAAACCTAACACTAACCTTTAACCCTGACCCTAACTGAAACCCCTAACCCTAAGCCCTCACCATAACAGTAACCTATATTGCTAACCCTAACCCTAATCCTAGCCCTAAATTTAATTCTCAGACTTCTTGCTTTCTCAGAGTTTACAAAGCCTACAATCCTCCCATGCCATGTGTAGAAGGAGGCTTGGCCACTGTGTCCAGCATGAAACCAAGGGGCCCATACCCAGTGTATGATAGAGTGGCTTCCGGCATCTATCCTAGCCCTCTAAGCCCCCTCCTAGAGCAGAGAGGGCTCGTGATATAAGCATAAACACTACCCCTCACCCATAACCCTAACCCTGAACATCACAGCTCACCCTGATACTATTGCTCACCTTAACACATCAACCTCACCATAACTCTAACTTGAACCTGTTATCCTAACGTTAATGCATAAGACTTACCCTAAGAACAACCCCTATCCCTTAATTCTAACCCTAACTCCTAGCCACAATTGTAACACCTAATCCCTAAGGCTAATTCAAAACTGCTAAACATTACCTTATCCCTACAAACTAACCCTAACCCTAACCGCTAACCCTAACCGTACACCTAAAAATAACCGTAACACTTGACACTTAACCCTAACCCTTAACCCTGATCCTAATCCTAACAATTAAACCTAACCCTAACTCTTAAGCCTAACACTAACACGTACCCTAATGCCTAGACCTAACCCTAAGAGTAAACGTAACCCCTAACCCTAACCCTAATCCCTAATGCTAACCCTAACACTGAACCCTAATCCTAAGCCTTAAACCTAACTCTATCCTTAACCCATAACCCTAGCCCTAACCGTTAACCCCACACTAACCCTTAACTCGAACTGTAACCCTAACCCTTAAAACTAAACCTAACACTTAACGCTAACCCTAAGCCTTAACGCTTAACCCTTATCCTATCCCTTAACCCTAACTCTAACCCATAACGCTAACCCTAACCCCACTCTAAATCTAACCCTAGCCCCTAACCCAACCCTAACCCCTAAGCCCTAACCCTATCACTAAACCCAACACCTACTCCCTAACCCCTAATCCTCACTCGAAGCTTAAGCCCTAACCCTAACCCTAACCCTAAGCCCTCTCCCTGACTAATCTTCATCCCTAACCCTAACCATAATCCTAACCCTAAATCTAATTCTCAGACTTCTTGCTATCTCAGAGTTTTAAAAGCCTACAATTCTCCAAAGCCATGCGTGAAAGCTGGCTCTGCCACAGTGTCCTGCATGAAACCCAGGAGCCCATACTCTGTGCACAATAGAGTGGGTTCCCGGGGACAATCACAGCCCCCTAACTCCCCCTGCTAGTGCTGACAGGGCCCATGCCCTAAGCAAAAACCCTGCACCTCACCCATAACCCTAACCCTGAACATAACACCTAACCCTGATGTTATTGTTCACCTTAACACGTAAACCTCACTGTAACCCTAACTTTAACCCCTATCCTAATGTTATTGCATAACACTTACCCTAAGAACAAACCCTATCCCTTAATTCTAAGCCTACCTCCTAGCATAACCGTAACAATTAATCCCTAACCTTAATTCTAAACTGCTAAACATTACCTTCACCCTACAAACAACCCTAACACTAACCCTAACTCTAACCGCTAACCCTAACCCTAACCATTACCCTGATCATAATCCTAACAATTAAACCTAACCCTAATTCTTAACCCTAACACGAACCATTACCATAATGCCTAGACCTAACCCTAACTGTAACCCTAACCCCTAACCCTAACCCTAACCGCTAATGCTAACCCTAACCCCGAACCCTAAACCTAACCCTAACCCTATCCCTTAAACCTATTACTATCCCTAAACCATTACCCTAATCGCAACTGTTAACCCTCACTCTCACCCTTAACTTGGACCGAAACCCTAACCCTTAACCCTAACCTTAACCCTTACTGCTAATCTTAAGCCTTCACCCTTTACCTTAATCCTATCTTGTAAGCCTAACCCTAACGCTGACCCCTAACCCACCTGAACATTAACCCTAAACCTAAATCTAACGCTAGCCCCTTACAAAAACCTAACACCTAACCCCTGACACACTAATCCTAACTTCTAATTCCTAACCACTAAACTTCACTCAAACCCAAACCTCTAACCCCAAACACATAACCCTAACCATAACCCTAATTCTCACACTTCCTTTGTTCTCAGAGTTGACCAAGCCTACAATAGAGCCATGCCACGAGTGAGAAGAGGCTCTGCCTGAGTCCTGCATGTAGGTCTGGGCCCAATGCCCAAGTACGATGGTGTGGTGTTGAGGCGACCCAGTCTGCACCCTTCCCACCATAGATTAAACAGAGCATGTGCCCTTAAACTAACCACTAAATCTAAGCCCTAACACTAAACCTAAATCCTAACCCTAAACCTCGGCCCTTATCCTAACGCCCAACAGTAACACTAAACACTCGCCCTAAACTTAACCCGTAACCCGAACCCCTAAATGTAACCCTAACCATGAACTCTAAACCTAACCCTAACCTCTAGCCATAACCATAACACTTAACTCTAAACCTAAATGTTACACGAAGCCTTATTCCTAACCCTAAGCCCAACCCTAACCCTTAATCTTGAACCTTACCATTAACCCTCACACTAACCCTTAACCCTAACCCTAATCCTAATATTTAACCATAAAGCTAACACTGAAGCCTAACCCTGTGCCAAACGATAAAACCAAACCTTAACCCTAACCCTGAAACTTAACCATAAACGTAACTGTAACTGTTAAAAATAACACAAACCTTAAACCCTAACCCCTAACCCTAAGAGCCCACCCTAACACTAATCTTCCTCGCTAAACATTACCATAATCCTACCCCTAAATCTAATTGTCAGACTTCTTGCTTTCTCAGAGTTTAGAAAGCCTACAATCCTCCCATGCCATGAGTAAAAGGGGGCTCTACCACTGTGTCCTGCATGAAACCCAGGAGCCCATATCCAGCGTACGATAGAGTGGGTTCCAGGGGACAATCCCATCCCCCTAACCCCAGCCCCCCGCCAAGTGCAGACAGGGCCTGTACGCTAAGTATAAACACTACTCCTAACAGATAACCCTCACCCTGAATATAACACCTGACCCTGATCCTATTGCTTACCTTAAAACATAAACCTCCCCGTAACCCTAACTTATCCCCTTATCTTAACCTTAATGCATAACACCCTGAGAAGAAGCACCATCCCATAATTCTAATCCTAATCCCCAGCCATAACCATAAGACCTCATCCCTAATTCTAAAATGCCAACCCTAAACTTCACCCTACAAACAACCCTAACCCTAACCCTAACCTCTAACCCTAAGCCCTCACCCTATCACTAATCTTCATCCCTAAACCGTACCGTAATCCTAACCCGAAATCTAATTCTCAGACTTCTTGCTTTCTCAGAGTTTTGAAAGCCTACAATCCTACTAAGCCATGCATGAAAGCCCGCTCTGCCACAGTGTCCTTCAAGAAACCCAGAGGCCCATACACAGCGTACGATAGAGTGGGTTCCCAGCGACCACAACCGATCCCTAACTTCGATTCCTAGGGCATACAGGGCCCATGCCCTAAGCATAAACACTACCCCTCACCCATAACCCTAAACCAGAAAATAACACCTAACCCTGATCCTACTGCTCACCTTAACACGTAAACCTCACCGTAACCCTAATTTTAACCCCATATCGTAACGTTAATGCATGACACCCTGAGAACAAGCCCTATACTGTAATTCTAACCCTAACTCCTAGCCATAACCATAACACCTAATCTCTAATTCTGAAACACCAACCCTAACCTTAACCCTACCAACAACACTAACACTAACCCTAACCCCTTACCCTAAACCTACGCCTAAAAATAACCGTAACCGTTGATCCTTAGTCATAACCCCTAACCTTAACCCTAACCCTTAACCCTAATCCCAATCCTAACCATTAAACATAACCCCAACTCTTAACCCTAACTCTAACCTT
>NW_027182947.1:0-2500 GCF_041146395.1 Eulemur rufifrons
TAGGGTTATCATTAAGGACTAGGGGTAGGGTCAGGGTTAAATGCCTGGGTGCGGGTAATGGTTAGGGTCAGGGTTAAGGTTGACGGATAGGGTTAGTGTTAAGGGTTACGGGTAGGTTTAGGGTTCAGGGTTAGAGTTAGCATTAGGGCTTAAGGTTAGGATTAGGCGGTAGGTTCGATTTAGGGTTAGATCTAGGCGTTAGGGTAAGGGCTAGCGTTAGGGTTAAGAGATAGGGTTAGGTTTAATGCTTAGGATTAGGGTTAGGGTTTGGGGTTAAAGTAAGTGTTAGGGGTTAGGATTAAGGATCAAAGCTTAGGGTTACTTTTAGCTGTAGTGTTAGGGTTAGGGATAAGGGATCCCATTAGCATTAAGGGTCTTCCTTACTGTAGGGTTAAGGGTTAGGCTTAGAGTTAAAGGTTAAGGTTAGGGTCAGTGTTAAGATTTAGGGTGAGGGTTAACGGTTAGGGTAAAGGTTAAGCGTTAGGGTTAGGGATTAGTGATTAGGGTTTTTGGTTAGTGTTAGGGTTAGCGGTTAGGAGTTAGTGTTTTATGAAGGGGTACGGTTAGAATTAGGATTTGGGTTAGAGTTAGGGTGAGGTATAGGGGTTAGGTTTAGGGGTTAGTTTTAGGGTAAAAGGATAGGATTAGGGTTACGGGTTGGGCTTAGGTTTAGGGTTAAAGTTTACTGCTAGGGTTAGGGATAGGGTTCAGGGTTAGCTTTAGGGGTTCTGGTTAGGGTTAGGTGTTAGGTTAGTGTCAGGGTTAGGTCTAGTCGTGAGGGTAAGGTTTAGGGTTAGCTTTAAGAGCTAGGGTTAGGTTTAATGGTTAGGATTAGGATTAGGGTTAAGGGTTAGGGTAAGGCTTAGGGGTTAGGGTGAAGGGTTAGGGTCAAGGGTTAGGGTTTTTGTTAGGCATAGCGTTGGGGTTAGAAGTAAGGGTTACTGTCAGTGTCAGGGTTGTAGGTAGGGTTATGGTTAGGGTTAGCGGTTTAGAATTAGGGATAGGGATTAGGTGTCACAGTGATGACTAGGAGATAGGGTTAGAATTATGGGATAGGGGTTGTTCTCAGGAAATGGGTTATGCATTAACGTTAGGATAAGAGGTTAAAGTTAGGCGCACGGTGAGGTTTACGTGTTAAGGAGAGAAATAGGAACAGGGTTGGGTGTTACGTTCAGGGTTAGGGTTATCTGTTAAAGGTATTGTTTATGCTTAGCGCACGGGCCCTGTCTGCATTAGGCGGGCGGGGGGAGTTTAGGGGGCTGGGATTGTACCCGGGAACCCACTCTATCATACTCTGGGCATGGGCCCGTGGGTTTCATGCAGGACACAGTGGTAGAGCCTCCTTTCACGCATGGCATGGGAGGATTGCAGGCTTTCTAAACTCTAAGAAAGCAAGAAGTCTGAGAATTAGATTTAGGGTTAGGATTCTGGTTAGCGTTAAGGATGAAGTTTAGTGTTAGGGTGAGGGCTTAGGGTTAGGGATTAGGGTTAGGGTTAAAGGTTCCTCTTAGGTTTACCGGTTACACTTTGGTTTAGGGTTGAGGTTTACGGTTAGGGTTAAGATCAGGGGTTAGGGTTTGGTACAGGGTTAGGGTTAAGTGTTAGGTTTAGGGTTAAAGATTAGGATTAGGGTTAGGATTAAAGGTTAGCGTGAGAGTTAACGCTTAGGGTTAAGGTTAAGAGTTAGGTTTTAGAGTTAGAGTTAGGGTTAGTTTTAGGGTTAGAGTTATGTGCTATGGTTTGTGTTAGAGGTTAGGGTTAGGTTTACTGGTCATGGTTAGGGTTACGTTTAGGGGGTAGCATTAGGGTTAGGGTTAGGGTTAAGGGATAGGATTAGAGATAAGTGTTGGGCTTAGGGTTAGGGTTTAGTGTTAGGGTTAGCAGTAAGGATTAGGGTTAGGGTCAAGGTTAAATGCTTGGGTGCGGGTAATGGTTAGGGTCAGGGTGAAGGTTCACGGATAGGGTTAGTGTTAAGGGTTACGGGTATGTTTAGGGTTTAGGGTTAGAGTTAGGGTTAGGGTTAGGGTTAGGGGTTAGGGTCAGGGTCAGGGTCAGGGTTTAGGGGTTAGGGGTTAGGGTTAGGGTGAGGGGTTAGGGTTAGGGTTAGGGGTTAGGGTTAGGGTTAGGGGGGTTAGGGTTATGGTTGGAGTTGGGGTTAGGTTTAGGGGTTAGGGTTAGGGTTAGGGGTTAGGGTTAGGGTTAGGGTTCGGGTTCGGGTTAGGGTTAGGGTTGGGTTAGGGTTAGGGTTAGGGTTGGGTTAGGGTTCGGGTTAGGGTAGGGGTAGGGGTAGGGGTAGGGTTAGGGGTTAGGGTTAGGATTAGGGGTTAGGCTCAGGGTTAGGGTCAGGGTCAGGATTAGGGGTTAGGTTTAGAGTTAGGGTTGGGGTTGGGGTCGGGGTTAGGGTTAGGGTTAGGGGTCAGGGTTAGGGTTAGGTGTTAGTGTTAGGGGTTAGGGGTTAGGGTTAGGGGTTAGGGTTAGGATATTGGGTTAGGGTTAGGGG
>NW_027182947.1:10000-12500 GCF_041146395.1 Eulemur rufifrons
TAGCGTTGGGGTTAGAAGTAAGGGTTACTGTCAGTGTTAGGGTTGTAGGTAGGGTTACGGTTAGGGTTAGCGGTTTGGAATTAGGGTTAGGGATTAGGTGTCACAGTGATGACTAGGAGATAGGGTTAGAATTATGGGATAGGGGTTGTTCTCAGGAAATGGGTTATGCATTAACGTTAGGATAAGAGGTTAAAGTTAGGCGCACGGTGAAGTTTACGTGTTAAGGGGAGAAATAGGAACAGGGTTGGGTGTTATGTTCAGGGTTAGGGTTATCTGTTAAAGGTATTGTTTATGCTTAGCGCACGGGCCCTGTCTGCATTAGGCGGGCGGGGGGGAGTTTTGGGGGCTGGGATTGTACCCGGGAAGCCACTCTATCATACTCTGGGTATGGGTCCCTGGGTTTCATACAGGACACAGTGGTAGAGCCTCCTTTCACGCATGGCATGGGAGGATTGCAGGCTTTCTAAACTGTAAGAAAGCAAGAAGTCTGAGAATTAGATTTAGGGTTAGGATTATGGTTAGGGTTAAGGATGAAGTTTAGTGTTAGGGTGAGGGCTTAGGGTTAGGGATTAGGGTTAGGGATAAAGGTTACTCTTAGGTTTAACGGTTACACTTTGGTTTAGGGTTGAGGTTTACGGTTAGGGTTAAGATGAGGGGTTAGGTTTTGGTACAGGGTTAGGGTTAAGTGTTAGGTTTAGGGTTGAAGATTAGGATTAGGGTTAGGATTATAGGATAGCGTGAGAGTTAACGCTTAGGGTTAAGGTTAAGAGTTAGGGTTTAGGGTTAGGTTTAGGGTTAGGGTTAGTTTTAGGGTTAGAGTTATGTGCTATGGTTTGTGTTAGAGGTTAGGGTTAGGTTTACTGGTGACGGTTAGGGTTACGTTTAGGGGTTAGCATTAGGGTTAGGGTTAGGGTTAGGGTTAAGGGATAGGATTACGGTTAAGTGTTGGCCTTAGGGTTAGGGTTTAGTGTTAGGGTTATCATTAAGGACTAGGGGTAGGGTCAGGGTTAAATGCCTGGGTGCGGGTAATGGTTAGGGTCAGGGTTAAGGTTGACGGATAGGGTTAGTGTTAAGGGTTACGGGTAGGTTTAGGGTTCAGGGTTAGAGTTAGCATTAGGGCTTAAGGTTAGGATTAGGCGGTAGGTTCGATTTAGGGTTAGATCTAGGCGTTAGGGTAAGGGCTAGCGTTAGGGTTAAGAGATAGGGTTAGGTTTAATGCTTAGGATTAGGGTTAGGGTTTGGGGTTAAAGTAAGTGTTAGGGGTTAGGATTAAGGATCAAAGCTTAGGGTTACTTTTAGCTGTAGTGTTAGGGTTAGGGATAAGGGATCCCATTAGCATTAAGGGTCTTCCTTACTGTAGGGTTAAGTGTTAGGCTTAGAGTTAAAGGTTAAGGTTAGGGTCAGTGTTAAGATTTAGGGTGAGGGTTAACGGTTAGGGTAAAGGTTAAGCGTTAGGGTTAGGGATTAGTGATTAGGGTTTTTGGTTAGTGTTATTGTTAGCGGTTAGGAGTTAGTGTTTTATGAAGGGGTACGGTTAGAATTAGGATTTGGGTTAGAGTTAGGGTGAGGTATAGGGGTTAGGTTTAGGGGTTAGTTTTAGGGTAAAAGGATAGGATTAGGGTTACGGGTTGGGCTTAGGTTTAGGGTTAAAGTTTACTGCTAGGGTTAGGGATAGGGTTCAGGGTTAGCTTTAGGGGTTCTGGTTAGGGTTAGGTGTTAGGTTAGTGTCAGGGTTAGGTCTAGTCGTGAGGGTAAGGTTTAGGGTTAGCTTTAAGAGCTAGGGTTAGGTTTAATGGTTAGGATTAGGATTAGGGTTAAGGGTTAGGGTAAGGCTTAGGGGTTAGGGTGAAGGGTTAGGGTCAAGGGTTAGGGTTTTTGTTAGGCATAGCGTTGGGGTTAGAAGTAAGGGTTACTGTCAGTGTCAGGGTTGTAGGTAGGGTTATGGTTAGGGTTAGCGGTTTAGAATTAGGGATAGGGATTAGGTGTCACAGTGATGACTAGGAGATAGGGTTAGAATTATGGGATAGGGGTTGTTCTCAGGAAATGGGTTATGCATTAACGTTAGGATAAGAGGTTAAAGTTAGGCGCACGGTGAGGTTTACGTGTTAAGGAGAGAAATAGGAACAGGGTTGGGTGTTACGTTCAGGGTTAGGGTTATCTGTTAAAGGTATTGTTTATGCTTAGCGCACGGGCCCTGTCTGCATTAGGCGGGCGGGGGGAGTTTAGGGGGCTGGGATTGTACCCGGGAACCCACTCTATCATACTCTGGGCATGGGCCCGTGGGTTTCATGCAGGACACAGTGGTAGAGCCTCCTTTCACGCATGGCATGGGAGGATTGCAGGCTTTCTAAACTCTAAGAAAGCAAGAAGTCTGAGAATTAGATTTAGGGTTAGGATTCTGGTTAGCGTTAAGGATGAAGTTTAGTGTTAGGGTGAGGGCTTAGGGTTAGGGATTAGGGTTAGGGTTAAAGGTTCCTCTTAGGTTTAACGGTTACACTTT
>NW_027182947.1:20000-27500 GCF_041146395.1 Eulemur rufifrons
GAAGATTAGGATTAGGGTTAGGATTATAGGATAGCGTGAGAGTTAACGCTTAGGGTTAAGGTTAAGAGTTAGGGTTTAGGGTTAGGTTTAGGGTTAGGGTTAGTTTTAGGGTTAGAGTTATGTGCTATGGTTTGTGTTAGAGGTTAGGTTTAGGTTTACTGGTGACGGTTAGGGTTACGTTTAGGGGTTAGCATTAGGGTTAGGGTTAGGGTTAGGGTTAAGGGATAGGATTACGGTTAAGTGTTGGCCTTAGGGTTAGGGTTTAGTGTTAGGGTTATCATTAAGGACTAGGGGTAGGGTCAGGGTTAAATGCCTGGGTGCGGGTAATGGTTAGGGTCAGGGTTAAGGTTGACGGATAGGGTTAGTGTTAAGGGTTACGGGTAGGTTTAGGGTTCAGGGTTAGAGTTAGCATTAGGGCTTAAGGTTAGGATTAGGCGGTAGGTTCGATTTAGGGTTAGATCTAGGCGTTAGGGTAAGGGCTAGCGTTAGGGTTAGGAGATAGGGTTAGGTTTAATGCTTAGGATTAGGGTTAGGGTTTGGGGTTAAAGTAAGTGTTAGGGGTTAGGATTAAGGATCAAAGCTTAGGGTTACTTTTAGCTGTAGTGTTAGGGTTAGGGATAAGGGATCCCATTAGCATTAAGGGTCTTCCTTACTGTAGGGTTAAGGGTTAGGCTTAGAGTTAAAGGTTAAGGTTAGGGTCAGTGTTAAGATTTAGGGTGAGGGTTAACGGTTAGGGTAAAGGTTAAGCGTTAGGGTTAGGGATTAGTGATTAGGGTTTTTGGTTAGTGTTAGGGTTAGCGGTTAGGAGTTAGTGTTTTATGAAGGGGTACGGTTAGAATTAGGATTGGGGTTAGAGTTAGGGTGAGGTATAGGGGTTAGGTTTAGGGGTTAGTTTTAGGGTAAAAGGATAGGATTAGGGTTACGGGTTGGGCTTAGGTTTAGGGTTAAAGTTTACTGCTAGGGTTAGGGATAGGGTTCAGGGTTAGCTTTAGGGGTTCTGGTTAGGGTTAGGTGTTAGGTTAGTGTCAGGGTTAGGTCTAGTCGTGAGGGTAAGGTTTAGGGTTAGCTTTAAGAGCTAGGGTTAGGTTTAATGGTTAGGATTAGGATTAGGGTTAAGGGTTAGGGTAAGGCTTAGGGGTTAGGGTGAAGGGTTAGGGTCAAGGGTTAGGGTTTTTGTTAGGCATAGCGTTGGGGTTAGAAGTAAGGGTTACTGTCAGTGTCAGGGTTGTAGGTAGGGTTATGGTTAGGGTTAGCGGTTTAGAATTAGGGATAGGGATTAGGTGTCACAGTGATGACTAGGAGATAGGGTTAGAATTATGGGATAGGGGTTGTTCTCAGGAAATGGGTTATGCATTAACGTTAGGATAAGAGGTTAAAGTTAGGCGCACGGTGAGGTTGACGTGTTAAGGGGAGAAATAGGAACAGGGTTGGGTGTTATGTTCAGGGTTAGGGTTATCTGTTAAAGGTATTGTTTATGCTTAGTGCACGGGCCCTCTCTGCATTGGGCGGGCGGGGGGAGTTTAGGGGGCTGGGATTGTACCCGGGAACCCACTCTATCATACTCTGGGTATGAGCCCGTGGGTTTCATGCAGGACGCAGTGGTAGAGCCTCCTTTAACGCATGGCATGGGAGGATTGCAGGCTTTCTAAACTCTAAGAAAGCAAGAAGTCTGAGAATTAGATTAAGGGTTAGGATTCTGGTTAGGGTTAAGGATGAAGTTTAGTGTTAGGGTGAGGGCTTAGGGTTAGGGATTAGGGTTAGGGTTAAAGGTTACTCTTAGGTTTAACGGTTACACTTTGGTTTAGGGTTGAGGTTTACGGTTAGGTTTAAGATGAGGGGTTAGGGTTTGGTACAGGGTTAGGGTTAAGTGTTAGGTTTAGGGTTGAAGATTAGGATTAGGGTTAGGATTAAAGGTTAGCGTGAGAGTTAACTCTTAGTGTAAAGGTTAAGAGTTAGGGTTTAGGGTTCGGGTTAGGGTTAGGGTTAGTTTTAGGGTTAGAGTTATGTGCTATGGTTTGTGTTAAAGGTTAGGGTTAGGTTTACTGGTCACGGTTAGGGTTACGTTTATGGGGTAGCATTAGTGTTAGGCTTATGGTTAGGGTTAGGGGATAGGATTACGGATAAGTGTTGGGCTTAGGGTTAGGGTTTAGTGTTAGGGTTAGCATTAAGGATTAGGGTTAGGGTCAGGGTTAAATGCTTGGGTGCGGGTAATGGTTAGGGTCAGGGTTAAGGTTCACGGATAGGGTTAGTGTTAAGGGTTACGGGTAGGTTTAGGGTTCAGGGTTAGAGTTAGCATTAGGGCTTAAGGTTAGGATTAGGCGGTAGAGTAGACTTAGGGTTAGATCTAGGCCTTAGGGTAAGGGCTAGCGTTAGGGTTAAAAGATAGGGTTAGGTTTAATGCTTAGGATTAGGGTTAGGGTTTGGGGTTAAAGTAAGTGTTAGGGGTTAGGTTTAAGGATCCAAGGTTAGGGTTATTTTTAGCTGTAGTGTTAGGGTTAGGGATAAGGGATCCCATTAGCATTAAGGGTCTTCCTTACTGTAGGGTTAAGGGTTAGGCTTAGAGTTAAAGGTTAAGGTTAGGGTCAGTATTAAGATTTAGGGTGAGGGTTAACGGTTAGGGTAAAGGTTAAGCGTAAGGGTTAGGCATTAGTGATTAGGGTTTTTGGTTAGTGTTAGGGTTAGCGGTTAGGAGTTAGTGTTTTATGA
Organism: Eulemur rufifrons; assembly: GCF_041146395.1. Lineage (NCBI taxonomy): Eukaryota > Metazoa > Chordata > Mammalia > Primates > Lemuridae > Eulemur > Eulemur rufifrons. The sequence goes on from NW_027182947.1 coordinate 22,707, forward strand.
AGGGGTATGGTTAGAATTAGGATTGGGGTTAGAGTTAGGGTGAGGTATAGGGGTTAGGTTTAGGGGTTAGTTTTAGGGTAAAAGGATAGGAGTAGGGTTTCGGGTTGGGCTTAGGTTTAGGGTTAAAGTTACTGCTAGGGTTAGCGATAGGGTTCAGTGTTAGCATTAGGGGTTCTGGTTAGGGTTAGGTGTTAGGTTAGTGTCAGGGTTAGGTCTAGTCGTGAGGGTAGGGTTTAGGGTTAGCTTTAAGAGCTAGGGTTAGGTTTAATGGTTAGGATTAGGATTAGGGTTAAGGGTTAGGGTAAGGCTTAGGGGTTAGGGTGAAGGGTTAGGGTCAAGGGTTAGGGTTTTTGTTAGGCATAGCGTTGGGGTTAGAAGTAAGGGTTAGTGTCAATGTTAGGGTTGTAGGTAGGGTTACGGTTAGGGTTAGCGGTTTAGAATTAGGGTTAGGGATTAGGTGTCACAGTGATGACTAGGAGATAGGGTTAGAATTATGGGATAGGGGTTGTTCTCAGGAAATGGGTTATGCATTAACGTTAGGATAAGAGGTTAAAGTTAGGCGCACGGTGAGGTTTACGTGTTAAGGAGAGAAATAGGAACAGGGTTGGGTGTTACGTTCAGGGTTAGGGTTATCTGTTAAAGGTATTGTTTATGCTTAGCGCACGGGCCCTGTCTGCATTAGGCGGGCGGGGGGAGTTTAGGGGGCTGGGATTGTACCCGGGAACCCACTCTATCATACTCTGGGCATGGGCCCGTGGGTTTCATGCAGGACACAGTGGTAGAGCCTCCTTTCACGCATGGCATGGGAGGATTGCAGGCTTTCTAAACTCTAAGAAAGCAAGAAGTCTGAGAATTAGATTTAGGGTTAGGATTCTGGTTAGCGTTAAGGATGAAGTTTAGTGTTAGGGTGAGGGCTTAGGGTTAGGGATTAGGGTTAGGGTTAAAGGTTCCTCTTAGGTTTACCGGTTACACTTTGGTTTAGGGTTGAGGTTTACGGTTAGGGTTAAGATCAGGGGTTAGGGTTTGGTACAGGGTTAGGGTTAAGTGTTAGGTTTAGGGTTAAAGATTAGGATTAGGGTTAGGATTAAAGGTTAGCGTGAGAGTTAACGCTTAGGGTTAAGGTTAAGAGTTAGGTTTTAGAGTTAGAGTTAGGGTTAGTTTTAGGGTTAGAGTTATGTGCTATGGTTTGTGTTAGAGGTTAGGGTTAGGTTTACTGGTCACGGTTAGGGTTACGTTTAGGGGGTAGCATTAGGGTTAGGATTAGGGTTAAGGGATAGGATTAGAGATAAGTGTTGGGCTTAGGGTTAGGGTTTAGTGTTAGGGTTAGCAGTAAGGATTAGGGTTAGGGTCAAGGTTAAATGCTTGGGTGCGGGTAATGGTTAGGGTCAGGGTGAAGGTTCACGGATAGGGTTAGTGTTAAGGGTTACGGGTATGTTTAGGGTTTAGGGTTAGAGTTAGGGTTAGGGTTAGGGTTAGGGGTTAGGGTCAGGGTCAGGGTCAGGGTTTAGGGGTTAGGGGTTAGGGTTAGGGTGAGGGGTTAGGGTTAGGGTTAGGGGTTAGGGTTAGGGTTAGGGGGGTTAGGGTTATGGTTGGAGTTGGGGTTAGGTTTAGGGGTTAGGGTTAGGGTTAGGGGTTAGGGTTAGGGTTAGGGTTCGGGTTCGGGTTAGGGTTAGGGTTGGGTTAGGGTTAGGGTTAGGGTTGGGTTAGGGTTCGGGTTAGGGTAGGGGTAGGGGTAGGGGTAGGGTTAGGGGTTAGGGTTAGGATTAGGGGTTAGGCTCAGGGTTAGGGTCAGGGTCAGGATTAAGGGTTAGGTTTAGAGTTAGGGTTGGGGTTGGGGTCGGGGTTAGGGTTAGGGTTAGGGTTAGGGGTCAGGGTTAGGGTTAGGTGTTAGTGTTAGGGGTTAGGGGTTAGGGTTAGGGGTTAGGGTTAGGATATTGGGTTAGGGTTAGGGGTTAGTTTTAGGGTTAGGGTTAGGGTTTAGGGTTAGAGGTTAGTGTTAGGATTAGGGTTGGTTTAGGGTTAGGGTTTAGGGTTAGGGTTAGGGGTTAGGCTTAGTGTTAGGTTAGGGTTAGGGGTAGAGTTAGGGTTAGTGTTAGGGTAGGGGTTAGTGTTAGGGTTAGTGGTTAGGGGTTAGGGTTAGGGGTAGGGTAGGGTAGGATAGGGTTAGGGGTTAGGGTTAGGGGTTAGGGTTAGGGTTGGGTTAGGGTTAGGGTTAGGGATTAGGGCTAGGGAGAGGGCTAGGAGTTAGGTTTAGGGGTAGGGTTAGGGTTAGGTGTTAGGCTTAGGGCTAGGGCTAGGGTTAGGTTCAGGGTCAGGGTTAGGGGTCAGGGTCAGGGTCAGGGGTTAGGGTTAGGGGTTAGGGTTAGGGTTAGGGGTTAGGGTTAGGGTTAGGGCTTAGGGTTAGGGGATAGGGTTAGGGTTAGTGGTTAGGGTTAGGGTTAGGGATAGGGGTAGGGGTAGGGTTAGGGGTTAGGGTTCGGGGTAGTGGTAGGGGTAGGGGTTAGGGGTTAGGGTTAGGGGTTATCGTTAGGGTTAGGGTTAGGGGTTAGGGTTAGGGCTAGGGCTAGGGCTAGTGTTAGGGTCAGGGTCAGGGTGAGGGGTCAGTGTCAGGGTCAGGGGTTAGGGTTAGGGGTTAGGGTTAGGGTTAGGGGTTACGGTTAGGGTTAGGGGTTAGGCTTAGGGGTTAGGGTTAGGGTTAGGGGTTAGGGTTAGGGGTTAGGCTTAGGGTTAGGGTTAGGGGTAGGGTTAGGGTTACGGTCAGGGTTCGGGTTAGGGGTTAGGGTTAGGGGTTAGGTTTAGGGTTAGGGGTTAGGGTTAGGGTTAGGGGTTAGGGTTAGGGTTAGGGGATAGGGTTAGGGGTTGGGGTTAGGGTTAGGGTTAGGGTTTAGAGTTAGGGTTAGGGTTACGGTCAGGGTTAGGGTTAGGGTTAGGGGTAGGGTTTGGGTTAGGGGTTAGGTTTAGGGGTTAGGGTTAAGGTTAGGGGTTAGGGTTAGGGTTAGGGTTTGGGGTTAGGGTTAGGGTTAGGGGTTAGGTTAGGATTAGGGGTTAGGGTTAGGGTTAGGGTTAGTGTCAGGGTTCGGCTTAGGGGTTAGGGTTAGGGTTAGGGGTTAGGGTTAGGGTTAGGAGTTAGGGGTTAGGGTTAGGGTCAGGGTCAGGGTCAGGGGTTAGGTTTAGGGTTAGGGGTTAGGGTTACGGTTAGGGTTTAGGGGTTAGGGTTAGGGGTTAGTGTTAGGGTTAGGGGTTAGGGTTAGGGTTAGGGTTAGGGCTCGGGCTAGGGCTAGGGGTTAGGGTTAGGGTTAGGGGTTAGGGTTAGGGTTAGGGTTAGGATTAGTGTAGGGGTTAGTGGTTAGGGTTGGGGTTAGGGTTAGGGTTAGGGTTTGGGGTTAGGGTTAGGTGTTAGGGTTAGGGTTAGAGTTAGGGCTTAAGGTTAGGGGTAAGGGTAGGGTTAGGGTTAGGGGTTAGGGGTTAGGTTTAGTGGTTAGGGTTCGGGTTAGGGTTGGGTTAGGGTTAGGGTTTAGGGTTAGGGTTAGGGGTTAGGTTAGGGTTAGGGGTTAGGGTTAGGGTTAGGGGTTAGGGTTAGGGTTAGGATCAGGGGTTAGGGTTAGGGTTAGGGGTTAGGGTTAGGAGTTAGGGATTAGGGTTAAGGTCAGGCTCAGGGTCAGGGGTTAGGGTTAGGGTTAGGGGTTAGGGTTAAGGTTAGGGTTTAGGGGTTAGGGTTAGGGGTTAGGTTTAGGGTTAGGGGTTAGGGTTAGGGTTAGGGGTTAGGGTTAGGGGTTAGGGTTAGGGTTAGGGTTTGGGATTAGGGTTAGGGTTAGCGGTTAGGGTTAGGGGTTAGGGTTAGGGTTAGGGTCAGGGTTCGGGTTAGGGTTTAGGGTTAGGGGTTAGGGTTAGGGTTAGGGGTTAGGGTTAGGGTTAGGGTTTGGGGTTAGGGTTAGGGTTAGGGGTTAGGGTTAGGATTAGGGGTTAGGGTTAGGGTTAGGGTTAGGGTCAAGGTACGGCTTAGGGGTTAGGGTTAAGGTTAGGGTCAGGGTCAGGGGTTAGGGTTAGGGTTAGGGTTAGGGTCAGAGTTCGGGTTAGGGTTTAGGGTTAGGGGTTAGGGTTAGGGTTAGGGGTTAGGGTTAGGGTCAGGGTTCGGGTTAGGGTTTAGGGTTAGGGTTTAGGGTTAGGGGTTAGTTTTAGGATTAGGGTTGGATTAGGGTTAGGGTTTAGGGTTAGGTTTAGGGGTTAGGCTTAGCGTTAGGTTAGGGTTAGGGGTAGGGTTAGGGTTAGGGTTAGGGTAGGGGTTAGTGTTAGGGTTAGGGGTTAGGGGTTAGGGTTAGGGGTAGGGTAGGGTAGGATAGGGTTAGGGGTTAGGGTTAGGGGTTAGGGTTAGGGTTGCGTTAGGGTTAGGGTTAGGGATTAGGGCTAGGGAGAGGGCTAGGAGTTAGGTTTAGGGCTAGGGTTAGGGTTAGGGGTTAGGCTTAGGGCTACGGCTAAGGTTAGGGTCAGGGTCAGGGTCAGGGGTCAGGGTCAGGGTCAGGGGTTAAAGTTAGGGGTTAGGGTTAGGGTTAGGGGTTAGGGTTAGGGTTAGTGGTTAGGGTTAGGGTTAGGGATAGTGGTAGGGGTAGGGGTAGGGGTTAGGTTTAGGGGTAGTGGTAGGGGTAGGGGTTAAGCGTTAGGGTTAGGGGTTATCGTAAGGGTTAGGGTTAGGGGTTAGGGTTAGGGCTAGGGCTAGGGCTAGTGTTAGGGTCAGGGTCAGGGTCAGGGGTCAGTGTCAGGGTCAGGGGTTAGGGTTAGGGGTTAGGGTTAGGGTTA
>NW_027182947.1:37500-42500 GCF_041146395.1 Eulemur rufifrons
CCTCCTTTCACGCATGGCATGGGAGGATTGCAGGCTTTCTAAACTCTAAGAAAGCAAGAAGTCTGAGAATTAGATTTAGGGTTAGGATTATGGTTAGGGTTAAGGATGAAGTTTAGAGTTAGGGTGAGGGCTTAGGGTTAGGGATTAGGGTTAGGGTTAAAGGTTACTCTTAGGTTTAACGGTTACACTTTGGTTTAGGGTTGAGGTTTACGGTTAGGGTTAAGATGAGGGGTTAGGGTTAGGTACAGGGTTAGGGTTAAGTGTTAGGTTTAGGGTTGAAGATTAGGATTAGGGTTGGGATTAAAGGTTAGCGTGAGAGTTAACGCTTAGGGTTAAGGTTAAGGGTTAGTGTTTAGGGTTAGGGTTAGGGTTAGGGTTAGTTTTAGGGTTAGAGTTAAGAGCTATGGTTTGTGTTAGAGGTTAGGGTTAGGTTTACTGGTCACGGTGAGGGTTACGTTTAGGGGTTAGCATTAGGGTTAGGGTTAGGGTTAAGGGATAGGATTAGGGTTAAGTGTTGGGCTTAGGGTTAGGGTTTAGTGTTAGGGTTATCATTATGGACTAGGGGTAGGTTCAGGGTTAAATGCTTGGGTGCGGGTAATGGTTAGGTTCAGGGTTAAGGTTCACGGATAGGGTTAGTGTTAAGGGTTACGGGTAGGTTTAGGGTTCAGGGTTAGAGTTAGCATTAGGGCTTAAGTTTAGGATTAGGCGGTAGGTTAGATTTAGGGTTAGATCTAGGCGTTAGGGTAAGGGCTATCGTTAGGGTTAAGAGATAGGGTTAGGTTTAATGCTTAGGATTAGGGTTAGGGTTTGGGGTTAAAGTAAGTGTTAGGGGTTAGGTTTAAGGATCCAAGGTTAGGGTTATTTTTAGCTGTAGTGTTAGGGTTAGGGATAAGGGATCCCATTAGCATTAAGGGTCTTCCTTACTGTAGGGTTAAGGGTTAGGCTTAGAGTTAAAGGTTAAGGTTAGGGTCAGTGTTAAGATTTAGGGTGAGGGTTAACGGTTAGGGTAAAGGTTAAGCGTTAGGGTTAGGGATTAGTGATTAGGGTTTTTGGTTAGTGTTAGGGTTAGCGGTTAGGAGTTAGTGTTTGATGAAGGGGTATGGTTAGAATTAGGATTAGGGTTAGAGTTAGGGTGAGGTATAGGGGTTAGGTTTAGGGGTTAGTTTTAGGGTAAAAGGATAGGATTAGGGTTACGGGTTGGGCTTAGGTTTAGGGTTAAAGTTTACTGCTAGGGTTAGGGATAGGGTTCAGGGTTAGCTTTAGGGGTTCTGGTTAGGGTTAGGTGTTAGGTTAGTGTCAGGGTTAGGTCTAGTCGTGAGGGTAAGGTTTAGGGTTACCTTTAAGAGCTAGGGTTAGGTTTAATGGTTAGGATTAGGATTAGGGTTAAGGGTTAGGGTAAGGCTTACGGGTTAGGGTGAAGGGTTAGGGTTTTTATTAGGCATAGTGTTGGGGTTAGAAGTAAGGGTTACTGTCAGTGTTAGGGTTGTAGGTAGGGTTACGGTTAGGGTTAGCGGTTTAGAATTAGGGTTAGGGATTAGGTGTCACAGTGATGACTAGGAGATAGGGTTATAATTATGGGATAGGGGTTGTTCTCAGGAAATGGGTTATGCATTAACGTTAGGATAAGAGGTTAAAGTTAGGCGCACGGTGAGGTTTACGTGTTAAGGGGAGAAATAGGAACAGGGTTGGGTGTTATGTTCAGGGTTAGGGTTATCTGTTAAAGGTATTGTTTATGCTTAGCGCACGGGCCCTGTCGGCATTAGGCGGGCGGGGGGAGTTTAGGGGGCTGGGATTGTACCCGGGAAGCCACTCTATCATACTCTGGGTATGGGCCCGTGGGTTTCATGCAGGACACAGTGGTAGAGCCTCCTTTCACACATGGCATGGGAGGATTGCAGGCTTTCTAAACTCTAAGAAAGCAAGAAGTCTGAGAATTAGATTTAGGGTTAGGATTCTGGTTAGGGTTAAGGATGAAGTTTAGTGTTAGGGTGAGGGCTTAGGGTTAGGGATTAGGGTTAGGGTTAAAGGTTACTCTTAGGTTTAACGGTTACACTTTGGTTTAGGGTTGAGGTTTACGGTTAGGGTTAAGATGAGGGGTTAGGGTTTGGTACAGGGTTAGGGTTAAGTGTTAGGTTTAGGGTTGAAGATTAGGATTAGGGTTAGGATTAAAGGTTAGCGTGAGAGTTAACGCTTAGGGTTAAGGTTAAGAGTTAGGGATTAGGGTTAGGGTTAGTGTTAGGGTTAGTTTTAGGGTTAGAGTTATGTGCTATGGTTTGTGTTAGAGGTTAGGGTTAGGTTTACTGGTGACGGTTAGGGTTACGTTTAGGGGGTAGCATTAGGGTTAGGGTTAGGGTTAAGGGATATGATTAGGGATAAGTGTTGGGCTTAGGGTTAGGGTTTAGTGTTAATGTTAGCATAAAGGATTAGGGTTACGGTCAGGGTTAAATGCTTGGGTGCGGGTAATGGTTAGGGTCAGGGTTAAGATTCACGGATAGGGTTAGTGTTAAGGGTTACGGGTAGGTTTAGGGTTCAGGGTTAGTGTTAGCATTAGGGCTTAAGGTTAGGATTAGGCGGTAGGTTAGATTTAGGGTTAGATCTAGGCGTTAGGGTAAGGGCTAGCGTTAGGGTTAAGGGATAGGGTTAGGTTTAATGCTTAGGATTAGGGTTAGGGTTTGGGGTTAAAGTAAGTGTTAGGGGTTAGGTTTAAGGATCAAAGGTTAGGGTTATTTTTAGCTGTAGTGTTAGGGTTAGGGATAAGGGATCCCATTAGCATTAAGGGTCTTCCCTACTGTAGGGTTAAGGGTTAGGCTTAGAGTTAAAGGTTAAGGTTAGGGTCAGTATTAAGATTTAGGTTGAGGGTTAACGGTTAGGGTAAATGTTAAGCGTAAGGGTTAGGGATTAGTGATTAGGGTTTTTGGTTAGTGTTAGGGTTAGCGGTTAGGAGTTAGTGTTTTATGAAGGGGTATGGTTAGAATTAGGATTGGGTTTAGAGTTAGGGTGAGGTATAGGGGTTAGGTTTAGGGGTTAGTTTTAGGGTAAAAGGATAGGATTAGGGTTTCGGGTTGGGCTTAGGTTTAGGGTTAAAGTTTACTGCTAGGGTTAGCGATAAGGTTCAGGGTTAGCTTTAGGGGTTCTGGTTAGGGTTAGGTGTTAGGTTAGTGTCAGGGTTAGGTCTAGTCGTGAGGGTAAGGTTTAGGGTTAGCTTTAAGAGCTAGGGTTAGGTTTAATGGTTAGGATTAGGATTAGGGTTAAGGGTTAGGGTAAGGCTTAGGGGTTAGTGTGAAGGGTTAGGGTCAAGGGTTAGGGTTTTTGTTAGGCATAGCGTTGGGGTCAGAAGTAAGGGTTACTGTCAGTGTTAGGGTTGTAGGTAGGGTTACGGTTAGGGTTAGCGGTTTAGAATTAGGGTTAGGGATTAGGTGTCACGGTGATGACTAGGAGATAGGGTTAGAATTATGGGATAGGGGTTGTTCTCAGGAAATGTGTTATGCATTAACGTTAGGATAAGAGGTTAAAGTTAGGCGCACGGTGAGGTTTACGTGTTAAGGGTAGAAATAGGAACAGGGTTGGGTGTTATGTTCAGGGTTAGGGTTATCTGTTAAAGGTATTGTTTATGCTTAGCGCACGGGCCCTGTCTGCATTGGGCGGGCGGGGGGAGTTTAGGGGGCTGGGATTGTACCCGGGAACCCACTCTATCATACTCTGGGTATGGGCCTGTGGGTTTCATGCAGGACGCAGTGGTAGAGCCTCATTTCACGCATGGCATGGGAGGATTGCAGGCTTTCTAAACTCTAAGAAAGCAAGAAGTCTGAGAATTAGATTTAGGGTTAGGATTCTGGTTAGGGTTAAGGATGAAGTTTAGTGTTAGGGTGAGGGCTTAGGGTTAGGGATTAGGGTTAGGGTTAAATGTTACCCTTAGGTTTAACGGTTACACTTTGTTTTAGGGTTGAGGTTTACGGTTAGGGTTAAGATGAGGGGTTAGGGTTTGGTACAGGGTTAGGGTTAAGTGTTAGGTTTAGGGTTGAAGATTAGGATTAGGGTTAGGATTAAAGGTTAGCGTGAGAGTTAACGCTTAGGGTTAAGGTTAAGAGTTAGGGTTTAGGGTTAGGGATAGGGTTAGTTTTAGAGTTAGAGTTATGTGCTATGGTTTGTGTTAGAGTTTAGGGTTAGGTTTACTGGTCACGGCTAGGGTTAGGTTTAGGGGGTAGCATTAGGGTTAGGCTTATGGTTAGGGTTAAGGGATAGGATTAGGGATACGTGTTGGGCTTAGGGTTAGGGTTTAGTGTTAGGGTTATCATTAAGGATTAGGGGTAGGGTCAGGGTTAAATGCTTGGGTGCGGGTAATGGTTAGGGTCAGGGTTAAGGTTCACGGATAGGGTTAGTGTTAAGGGTTACGGGTAGGTTTAGGGTTCAGGGTTAGAGTTAGCATTAGGGCTTAAGGTTAGGATTAGGCGGTAGGTTAGATTTAGGGTTAGATCTAGGCGTTAGGGTAAGGGCTAGCGTTAGGGTTAAGAGATAGGGTTAGGTTTAATGCTTAGGTTTAGGGTTAGGGTTTGGGGTTAAAGTAAGTGTTAGGGGTTAGGTTTCAGGATCAAAGGTTAGGGTTATTTTTAGCTGTAGTGTTAGGGTTAGGGATAAGGGATCCCATTAGCATTAAGGGTCTTCCTTACTCTAGGGTTAAGGGTTAGGGTTAGGGTTAGGGTTAGGGTCAGGGTCAGGGGTTAGGGTTAGGGGTTAGGGTTAGGGTTAGGGGTTAGGGTTAGGGATAGGGTTAGAGGGTTAAGGTTATGGTTGGGGTTGGGATTAGGGTTAGGGTTAGGGGTTAGGGTTAGGGTTCGGGTTGGGGTTAGGGTTAGGGTTAGGGTTGGGTTAGGGTTAGGGTTAGGGTAGGGTTAGGGGTAGGGGTAGGGTTAGGGGTTAGGGTTAGGATTAGGGGTTAGGCTCAGGGTCAGGGAAAGGGTCAGGGTTCGGGGTTAGGTTTAGGGTTAGGGTTGGGGTTGGGG
>NW_027182947.1:52500-55000 GCF_041146395.1 Eulemur rufifrons
CAAATCAGAACTAAATGAAAAGGACAACAAAGAAACTATAAGGGAAATTAATAAAACAAAAAGTTGGTTCTTTGAAAAGATAAACAAAATAGACACACCTCTGGCTAGACTAACCAAGAGCACAAAAGTAAAATCTCTAATAACCTCCATTAGGAACATGAAAGGAGAAATCACAACCGATGCTACAGAGATACAAGATATCATCTATGAATTCTACAAAAATCTTTATGCACACAAACTGGAGAACGTGGAGGAAATGGACAAATTTTTAGAGACACATAGTCTTCCCAGGCTCAACCAGGAAGAAATAGAGTACCTGAACAGACCAATATCAAGAACTGAAATCGAAACAGCAATAAAAAACCTTCCCAAAAAGAAAAGCCCTGGTCCAGATGGGTTCACACCTCAATTTTACCATACATACAAAGAAGAACTGGTGCCCATCCTACATAAACTATTCTCCAATATTGAGAAGGATGGAGTTCTCCCCAACACGTTCTACCAAGCCAATATAACATTAATACCAAAGCCTGGAAAGGACTCAACAAAAATAGAGAACTACAGACCAATTTCCCTCATGAATATAGATGCAAAAATTTTCAATAAAATACTAGCAAATCGAATCCAAGTACTTATCAAAAAAGTAATCCACCACAACCAAGTGGGCTTCATCCCCGAGATGCAGGGGTGGTTCAACATACGTAAATCTATAAATGTAATTCACCACATAAATAGAAGCAAAAACAAAAATCATATGATACTCTCATTAGATGCAGAAAAAGCATTTGACAAAATTCAACACCCTTTTATGATAAAAACGCTTAACAAAATAGGCATTGATGGAACCTACCTAAAAATGATACAAGCCATATATGACAAACCCACAGCCAACATCATACTGAATGGGGAAAAACTGAAAGCACTCCCACTTAGAACTGGAACCAGACAGGGCTGCCCATTGTCTCCATTACTTTTCAACATAGTATTGGAAGTCCTTGCGAGAGCTATCAGGCAAGAGAGCAAAATCAAGGGAGTCCAAATAGGGAAGGAAGAGATCAAACTCTCACTTTTTGCTGATGATATGATGTTATATCTGGAAAACCCCCAGGATTCAACCAAGAGACTCCTGGAATTGATTAACGAATACAGCAAAGTCTCAGGCTACAAAATTAATATACACAAATCAGAGGCATTTATATATGCCAATAACAGTCAATCGGAAAACCAAATTAAAGACTCAATACCCTTCAAAATAGCAACAAAGAAAATAAAATATCTAGGTATATATCTAACTAAAGAGGTAAAGGACCTCTATAAGGAAAACTATGAAACACTGAGAAAAGAAATAGCAGAACTTGCAAATAGATGGAAAAATATACCATGCTCGTGGATCGGAAGAATCAACATTGTTAAAATGTCTATACTACCCAAAGTGATCTACAAATTCAATGCAATCCCTATTAAATTACCAACATCATTCTTTACAGACATAGAGAAAATAATTATACAATTTGTATGGAATCAAAGAAGACCCCGTATAGCAAAAGCAATTTTAAGCAATAAAAACAAAATGGGAGGTATTAATTTGCCAGACCTCAAACTATATTACAAGGCCGTGGTTCTTAAAACAGCCTGGTATTGGCACAAGTGCAGGGACACAGACCAGTGGAACACAACAGAAAATCCAAATATAGAACCATCCTCATATAGTCACCTAATTTTTGACAAAGCGGGAAAGAATATACTCCGGGGACAAGAATCCCTATTCAACAAATGGTGCTGGGAGAATTGGTTAGCCACTTGCAGAAGAATGAAACAGGACCCACAGCTTTCACCTCTCACAAAAATCAAATCACGGTGGATAACAGACTTAAACCTTAGGCGTGATACAATCAGAATTCTAGAAGAAAATGTAGGAAAGACTCTTACAGACATTGGCCTAGGCAGAGAATTTATGAAGAAGACCCCCAAGGCAATCACAGCAGCAACAAAAATAAATGAATGGGACATGATTAAACTAAAAAGCTTCTGCACAGCCAAAGAAACAGTCCAGAGAATAAAAAGATCACCTACAGAATGGGAAAAAATTTTTGCATACTACACATCAGATAAAGGACTGATAACAAGAATCTATTTAGAACTCAGGAAAATCAGCAAGAAAAAATCAAGCAACCCTATCAAAAAGTGGGCAAAGGACATGAATAGAAATTTTTCAAAAGAAGATATAAAAATGGCTAACAAACATATGAAAAAGTGTTCAACATCTCTAATCATCAGGGAAATGCAAATCAAAACCACAATGAGATATCACTTAACCCCAGTGAGAATGGCCTTTATCAAAAAAACCCAAAACAACACATGTTGGCGTGGGTGTGGAGAGACAGGAACACTAATACACTGCTGGTGGGACTGCAAACTAGTGCAACCCCTGTGGAAAGCATTATGGAGGTATCTTAAACAGATTCAAGTAGACCTGCCATTTGACCCAGCAATCCCATTA
>NW_027182947.1:75000-110000 GCF_041146395.1 Eulemur rufifrons
GTTAGCTTTAGGGGTTCTGGTGAGGGTTAACTGTTAGGTTAGTGTCAGGGTTAGGTCTAGTCGTGAGGGTAAGGTTTAGGGTTAGCTTTAAGAGCTAGGGTTAGGTTTAATGGTTAGGATTAGGATTAGGGTTAAGGGTTAGGGTAAGTCTTAGGGGTTAGGGTGAAGGGTTAGGGTCAAGGGTTAGGGTTTTTGTTAGGCATAGCGTTGGGGTTAGAAGTAAGGGTTACTGTCAGTGTTAGGGTTGTAGGTAGGGTTACGGTTAGAATTAGCGGTTTGGAATTAGGGTTAGGGATTAGGTGTCACAGTGATGACTAGGAGATAGGGTTAGAATTATGGGATAGGGGTTGTTCTCAGGAAATGGGTTATGCATTAACGTTAGGATAAGAGGTTAATGTTAGGCGCACGGTGAAGTTTACGTGTTAAGGGGAGAAATAGGAACAGGGTTGGGTGTTATGTTCAGGGTTAGGGTTATCTGTTAAAGGTATTGTTTATGCTTAGCGCACGGGCCCTGTCGGCATTAGGCGGGCGGGGGGAGTTTAGGGGGCTGGGATTGTACCCGGGAACCCACTCTATCATACTCTGGGTATGGGCCCGTGGATTTCATGCAGGACACAGTGGTAGAGCCTCCTTTCACGCATGGCATGGGAGAATTGCAGGCTTTCTAAACTCTAAGAAAGCAAGAAGTCTGAGAATTAGATTTAGGGTTAGGATTCTGGTTAGGGTTAAGGATGAAGTTTAGTGTTAGGGTGAGGGCTTAGGGTTAGGGATTAGGGTTAGGGTTAAAGGTTACTCTTAGGTTTAACGGTTACACTTTGGTTTCGGGTTGAGGTTTACGGTTAGGGTTAAGATGAGGGGTTAGGGTTTGGTACAGGGTTAGGGTTAAGTGTTAGGTTTAGGGTTGAAGATTAGGATTAGGGTTAGGATTAAAGGTTAGCGTGAGAGTTAACGCTTAGGGTTAAGGTTAAGAGTTAGGGTTTAGGGTTAGGGTTAGGGTTAGTTTTAGGGTTAGAGTTATGTGCTATGGTTTGTGTTAGAGGTTAGGGTTAGGTTTACTGGTCACGGTTAGGGTTACGTTTAGGGGGTAGCATTAGGGTTAGGGTTAGGGTTAAGGGATACGATTAGGGTTAAGTGTTGGGCTTAGGGTTAGGGTTTAGTGTTAGGGTTAGCATTAAGGATTAGGGTTAGAATCAGGGTTAAATGCTTGGGTGCGGTAATGGTTAGGGTCAGGGTTAAGGTTCACGGATAGGGTTAGTGTTAAGGGTTATGGGTAGGTTTAGGGTTCAGGGTTAGTGTTAGCATTAGGGCTTAAGTTTAGGATTAGGCGGTAGGTTAGATTTAGGGTTAGATCTAGGCGTTAGGGTAAGGGCTAGCGTTAGGGTTAAGAGATAGGGTTAGGTTTAATGCTTAGGATTAGGGTTAGGGTTTGGGGTTAAAGTAAGTGTTAGGGGTTAGGTTTAAGGATCCAAGGTTAGGGTTATTTTTAGCTGTAGTGTTAGGGTTAGGGATAAGGGGTCCCATTAGAATTAAGGGTCTTCCTTACTGTAGGGTTAAGGGTTAGGCTTAGAGTTAAAGGTTAAGGTTAGGGTCAGTGTTAAGATTTAGGGTGAGGGTTAACGGTTAGGGTAAAGGTTAAGCGTTAGGGTTAGGGATTAGTGATTAGGGTTTTTGGTTAGTGTTAGGGTTAGCGGTTAGGAGTTAGTGTTTTATGAAGGGGTATGGTTAGAATTAGGATTGGGGTTAGAGTTAGGGTGAGGTATAGGGGTTAGGTTTAGGGGTTACTTTTAGGGTAAAAGGATAGGATTAGGGTTACGGGTTGGGCTTAGGTTTAGGGTTAAAGTTTACTGCTGGGGTTAGGGATAGCGTTCAGGATTAGCTTTAGGGGTTCCGGTTAGTGTTAGGTGTTAGGTTAGTGTCAGGGTTAGGTCTAGTCGTGAGGGTAAGGTTTAGGGTTAGCTTTAAGAGCTAGGGTTAGGTTTAATGGTTAGGATTAGGATTAGGGTTAAGGGTTAGGGTAAGGCTTAGGGGTTAGGGTGAAGGGTTAGGGTCAAGGGTTAGGGTTTTTGTTAGGCATAGCGTTGGGGTTAGAAGTAAGGGTTACTGTCAGTGTTAGGGTTGTAGGTAGGGTTACGATTAGGGTTAGCGGTTTAGAATTAGGGTTAGGGATTAGGTGTCACAGTGATGACTAGGAGATAGGGTTAGAATTATGGGATGGGGTTGTTCTCAGGAAATGGGTTATGCATTAACGTTAGGATAAGAGGTTAAAGTTAGGCGCACGGTGAGGTTTACGTGTTAAGGGGAGAAATAGGTACAGGGTTGGGTGTTATGTTCAGGGTTAGGGTTATCTGTTAACGGTATTGTTTATGCTTAGCGCACGGGCCCTGTCTGCATTAGGCGGGCAAGGGGAGTTTAGGGGGCTGGGATTGTACCCGGGAACCCACTCTATCATACTCTGGGTATGGGCCCGTGGGTTTCATGCAGGACACAGTGGTAGAGCCGCCTTTCACGCATGGCATGGGAGAATTGCAGGCTTTCTAAACTCTAAGAAAGCAAGAAGTCTGAGAATTAGATTTAGGGTTAGGATTCTGGTTAGGGTTAAGGATGAAGTTTAGTGTTAGGGTGAGGGCTTAGGGTTAGGGAATAGGGTTAGGGTTAAAGGTTACTCTTAGGTTTAACGGTTACACTTTGGTTCAGGGTTGAGGTTTACACTTAGGGTTAAGATGAGGGGTTAGGGTTTGGTACAGTGTTAGGGTTAAGTGTTAGGTTTAGGGTTGAAGATTAGGATTAGGGTTAGGATTAAAGGTTAGCGTGAGAGTTAACGCTTAGGTTTAAGGTTAAGAGTTAGGGTTTAGGGTTAGGTTTAGTTTTAGGGTTAGAGTTATGTGCTATGGTTTGTGTTAGAGGTTAGGGTTAGGTTTACTGGTCATGGTTAGGGTTACGTTTAGGGGTTAGCATTAGGGTTAGGGTTAAGGGATAGGATTAGGGTTAAGTGTTGGGCTTAGGGTTAGGGTTTAGTGTTAGGGTTATCATTAAGGATTGGGGTTAGGGTCAGGGTTAAATGCTTGGGTGCGGGTAATGGTTAGGGTCAGGGTTAAGGTTGACGGATAGGTTTAGTGTTAAGGGTTACGGGTAGGTTTAGGGTTCAGGGTTAGAGTTAGCATTAGGGCTTAAGGTTAGGATTAGGCGGTAGGTTAGATTTAGGGTTAGATCTAGGCGTTAGGGTAAGGGCTAGCGTTAGGGTTAAGAGATAGGGTTAGGTTTAATGCTTAGGATTAGGGTTAGGGTTTGGGGTTAAAGTAAGTGTTAGGGGTTAGGTTTAAGGATCAAAGGTTAGGGTTATTTTTAGCTGTAGTGTTAGGGTTAGGGATAAGGGATCCCATTAGCATTAAGGGTCTTCCTTACTGTAGGGTTAAGGGTTAGGCTTAGAGTTAAAGGTTAAGGTTAGGGTCAGTGTTAAGATTTAGGGTGAGGGTTAACGGTTAGGGTAAAGGTTAAGCGTTAGGGTTAGGGATTAGTGATTAGGGTTTTTGGTTAGAGTTAGGGTTAGCGGTTAGGAGTTAGTGTTTAATGAAGGGGTATGGTTAGAATTAGGATTGGGGTTAGAGTTAGGGTGAGGTATAGGGGTTTGGTTTAGGGCTTAGGTTCAGGGGTTAGTTTTGGGGTAAAAGGATAGGATTAGGGTTACGGGTTGGGCTTAGGTATAGGGTTAAAGTTTACTGCTGGGGTTAGGGATAGGGTTCAGGGTTAGCTTTAGGGGTTCTGGTTAGGGTTAGGTGTTAGGTTAGTGTCAGTGTTAGGTCTAGTCGTGAGGGTAAGGTTTAGGGTTAGCTTTAAGAGCTAGGGTTAGGTTTAATGGTTAGGATTAGGATTAGGGATAAGGGTTAGGGTAAGGCTTAGGGGTTAGGGTGAAGGGTTAGGGTCAAGGGTTAGGGTTTTTGTTAGGCATAGCGTTGGGTTTAGAAGTAAGGGTTACTCTCAGTGTTAGGGTTGTAGGTAGGGTTACGATTAGGGTTAGCGGTTTAGAATTAGGGTTAGGGATTAGGTGTCACAGTGATGACTAGGAGATAGGGTTAGAATTATGGGATAGGGGTTGTTCTCAGGAAATGGGTTATGCATTAACGTTAGGATAAGAGGTTAAAGTTAGGCGCACGGTGAGGTTTACGTGTTAAGGGGAGAAATAGGAACAGGGTTGGGTGTTATGTTCAGGGTTAGGGTTATCTGTTAAAGGTATTGTTTATGCTTAGCGCACGGGCCCTGTCTGCATTAGGCGGGCGGGGGGAGTTTAGGGGGCTGGGATTGTACCCGGGAACCCACTCTATCATACTCTGGGTATGGGCCCGTGGGTTTCATGCAGGACACAGTGGTAGAGCCTCCTTTCACGCATGGCATGGGAGGATTGCAGGCTTACTAAACTCTAAGAAAGCAAGAAGTCTGAGAATTAGATTTAGGGTTAGGATTCTGGTTAGCATAAGGATGAAGTTTAGTGTTAGGGTGAGGGCTTAGGGTTAGGGATTAGGGTTAGGGTTAAAGGTTACTCTTAGGTTTAACGGTTACACTTTGGTTTAGGGTTGAGGTTTACGGTTAGGGTTAAGATGAGGGGTTAGTGTTTGGTACAGAGTTAGGGTTAAGTGTTAGGTTTAGGGTTGAAGATTAGGATTAGGGTTAGGATTAAAGCTTAGCGTGAGAGTTAACGCTTAGGTTTAAGGTTAAGAGTTAGGGTTTAGGGTATGGGTTAGGGTTAGTTTTAGGGTTAGAGTTATGTGCTATGGTTTGTGTTAGACGTTAGGGTTAGGTTTACTGGTCACAGTTATGGTTACGTTTAGGGGTTAGCATTAGGGTTAGGGTTAGGGTTAAGAGATAGGATTAGGGTTAAGTGTTGGGCTTAGGGTTAGGGTTTAGTGTTAGGGTTATCATTGAGGATTAGTGTTAGGGTCAGGGTTAAATGCTTGGGTGCGGTTTATGGTTAGGGTCAGGATTAAGGTTCACGGATAGGGTTAGTGTTAAGGGTTACGGGTAGGTTTAGGGTTCAGGGTTAGAGTTAGCATTAGGGCTTAAGGTTAGGATCAGGCGGTAGGTTAGATTTAGGGTTAGATCTAGGCGTTAGGGTAAGGGCTAGCGTTAGGTTTAAGAGATAGGGTTCGCTTTTATGCTTAGGTTTAGGGTTAGGGTTTGGGGTTAAAGTAAGTGTTAGGGGTTAGGTTTCAGGATCAAAGGTTAGGGTTATTTTTAGCTGTAGTGTTAGGGTTAGGGATAAGGGATCCCATTAGCATTAAGGGTCTTCCTTACTGTAGGGTTAAGGGTTAGGCTTAGAGTTAAAGGTTAAGGTTAGGGTCAGTGTTAAGATTTAGGGTGAGGGTTAACAGTTAGGGTAAAGGTTAAGTGTTAGGGTTAGGGATTAGTGATTAGGGTTTTTGGTTAGTGTTAGCGTTAGTGGTTAGGAGTTAGTGTTTTATGAAGGGGTATGGTTAGAATTAGGATTGGGGTTAGAGTTAGCATGAGGTATAGGGATTAGGTTTAGGGGTTAGTTTTAGGGTAAAAGGATAGGACTAGGGTTACGGGTTGGGCTTAGGTTTAGGGTTAAAGTTTACTGCTAGGGTTAGGGATAGGGTTCAGGGTTAGCTTTACGGGTTCAGGTGAGGGTTAGGTGTTAGGTTAGTGTCAGGGTTAGGTCTAGTCGTGAGGGTAAGGTTTAGGGTTAGCTTTAAGAGCTAGGGTTAGGTTTAATGGTTAGGATTAGGATTAGGGTTAAGGGTTAGGGTAAGGCTTAGGGGTTAGGGTGAAGGGTTAGGGTCAAGGGTTAGGGTTTTTGTTAGGCATAGCGTTGCGGTTAGAAGTAAGGGTTACTGTCAGTGTTAGGGTTGTAGGTAGGGTTACGGTTAGGGTTAGCGGTTTAGAATTAGGGTTAGGGATTAGGTGTCACAGTGATGACTAGGAGATAGGGTTAGAATTATGGGATAGGGGTTGTTCTCAGGAAATGGGTTATGCATTAACGTTAGGATAAGTGGTTAAATATAGGCGCACGGTGAGGTTTACGTGTTAAGGGGAGAAATAGGAACAGGGTTGGGTGTTATGTTCAGGGTTAGGGTTATCTGTTAACGGTATTGTTTATGCTTAGCGCACGGGCCCTGTCTGCATTAGGCGGGCGGGGGGAGTTTAGGGGGCTGGGATTGTACCCGGGAATGCACTCTATCATACTCTGGTATGGGCCCGTGGGTTTCATGCAGGACACACTGGTAGAGCCTCCTTTCACGCATGGCATGGGAGGATTGCAGGCTTTCTAAACTCTAAGAAAGCAAGAAGTCTGAGAATTAGATTTAGGGTTAGGATTATGGTTAGGGTTAAGGATGAAGTTTAGTGTTAGGGTGAGGGCTTAGGGTTAGGGATTAGGGTTAGGGTAAAAGGTTACTCTTAGGTTTAACGGTTACACTTTTTTTTAGGGTTGAGGTTTACGGTTAGGGTTAAGATGAGGGGTTAGGGTTAGGTACAGGGTTAGGGTTAAGTGTTAGGTTTAAAGTTGAAGATTAGGATTGGGGTTAGGATTAAAGGTTAGCGTGAGAGTTAACGCTTAGGGTTAACGTTAAGAGTTAGGGTTTAAGGTTAGGGTTCGGGTTAGGGTTAGTTTTAGGGTTAGAGTTATGTGCTATGGTTTGTCTTAGAGGTTAGGGTTAGGTTTACTGGTGACGGTTAGGGTTACGTTTAGGGGTTAGCATTAGGGTTAGGGTTAGGGTTAAGGGATAGGATTAGGGTTAAGTGTTGGGCTTAGGGTTAGGCTTTAGTGTTAGGGTTATCATTAAGGATTATTGTTAGGGTCAGGGTTAAATGCTTTGGTGCGGTTAATGGTTAGGGTCAGGGTTAAGGTTAACGGATAGGGATAGTGTTAAGGGTTACGGGTAGGTTTAGGGTTCTGGGTTAGAGTTAGCATTAGGGCTTAATGTTAGGATTAGGCGGTAGGTTAGATTTAGGTTTAGATCTACGCGTTAGAGTAAGGGCTAGCGTTAGGGTTAAGAGATAGGTTTAGGTTTAATGCTTAGGATTAGGGTTAGGGTTTGGGGTTAAAGTAAGTGTTAGGGGTTAGGTTTAAGGATCCAAGGTTAGGGTTATTTTTAGCTGTAGTGTTAGGGTTAGGGATAAGGGATCCCATTAGCATTAAGGGTCTTCCTTACTCTAGGGTTAAGGGTTAGGCTTAGAGTTAAAGGTTAAGGTTAGGTTCAGTGTTAAGATTTAGGGTGAGGGTTAACGGTTAGGGTAAAGGTTAAGTGTTAGGGTTAGGGATTAGTGATTAGGGTTTTTGGTTAGTGTTAGGGTTACTGGTTAGGAGTTAGTGTTTTATGAAGGGGTATGGTTAGAATTAGGATTGGGGTTAGAGTTAGGGTGAGGTATAGGGGTTAGGTTTAGGGGTTAGTTTTAGGGTAAAAGGATAGGATTAGGGTTACGGGTTGGGCTTAGGTTTAGGGTTAAAGTTTACTTCTAGGGTTAGGGATAGGGTTCAGGGTTAGCTTTAGGGATTCTGGTTAGTGTTAAGTGTTAGGTTAGTGTCAGGATTAGGTCTAGTCGTGAGGGTAAGGTTTAGGGTTAGCTTTAAGAGCTAGGGTTAGGTTTAATGGTTAGGATTAGGATTAGGGTTAAGGGTTAGGGTAAGGCTTAGGGGTTAGGGTGAAGGGTTAGTGTCAAGGGTTAGGGTTTTTGTTAGGCATAGCGTTGGGGTTAGAAGTAAGGGTTACTGTCAGTGTTAGGGTTGTAGGTCGGGTTACGGTTAGGGTTAGCAGTTTAGAACTAGGGTTAGGGATTAGGTGTCACAGTGATGACTAGGAGATAGGGTTAGAATTATGGGGTAGGGGTTGTTCTCAGGAAATGGGTTATGCATTAACGTTAGGATAAGAGGTTAAAGTTAGGCGCACGGTGAGGTTTACGTGTTAAGGGGAGAAATAGGAACAGGGTTGTGTGTTATGTTCAGGGTTAGGGTTATCTGTTAAAGGTATTGTTTATGCTTAAGGCACGGGCCCTCTCTGTATTAGGCGGGCGGAGGGAGTTTAGGGGGCTGGGATTGTACCCGGGAACCCACTCTATCATACTCTGGGTATGGGCCCGTGGGTTTCATGCAGGACACAGTGGTAGAGCCTCCTTTCACGCATGGCATGGGAGGATTGCAGGCTTTCTAAACTCTAAGAAAGCAAGAAGTCTGAGAATTAGATTTAGGGTTAGGATTCTGGTTAGGGTTAAGGATGAAGTTTAGTGTTAGGGTGAGGGCTTAGGGTTAGGGATTAGGGTTAGGGTTAAAGGTTACTCTTAGGTTTAACGGTTACACTTTGGTTTAGGGTTGAGGTTTACGGTTAGGGTTAAGATGAGGGGTTAGGGTTAGGTACAGGGTTAGGGTTAAGTGTTAGGTTTAGGGCTGAAGATTAGGTTTAGGGTTAGGATTAAAGGTTAGCATGAGAGTTAACGCTTAGGGATAAGGTTAAGAGTTAGGGTTTAGGGTTAGGGTTAGGGTTAGGGTTCGTTTTAGGGTTAGAGTTATGTGCTATGGTTTGTGTTAGAGGTTAGGGTTAGGTTTACTGGTCACGGTGAGGGTTACGTTTAGGGGTTAGCATTAGGTTTAGGGTTAAGGGATAGGATTAGGGTTAAGTGTTGGGCTTAGGGTTAGGGTTTAGTGTTAGGGTTAGCATTAAGAATTAGTGGTATGGTCAGGGTTAAATGCTTGGGTGCGGGTAATGGTTAGGGTCAGGGTTAAGGTTGACGGATAGGGTTAGTGTTAAGGGTTACGGGTAGGTTTAGGGTTCAGGGTTAGAGTTAGCATTAGGGCTTAAGGTTGAGATTAGGCGGTAGGTTAGATTTAGGGTTAGATCTAGGCGTTAGGGTAAGGGCTAACGTTAGGGTTAAGAGATAGGGTTAGGTTTAATTCTTAGGAATAGGGTTAGGGTTTGGGGTTAAAGTAAGTGTTAGGGGTTAGGTTTAAGGATCAAAGGTTAGGGTTATTTTTAGCTGTAGTGTTAGGGTTAGGGATAAGGGATCCCATTAGCATTAAGGGTCATCCTTACTGTAGGGTTAAGGGTTAGGCTTAGAGTTAAAGGTTAAGGTTAGGGTCAGTGTTAAGATTTAGGGTGAGGGTTAACGGTTAGGGTAAAGGTTAAGCGTTAGGGTTAGGGATTAGTGATTAGGGTTTTTGGTTAGTGTTAGGGTTAGCGGTTAGGAGTTAGTGTTTTATGAAGGGGTATGGTTAGAATTAGGATTGGGGTTAGAGTTAGGGTGAGGTATAGGGGTTAGGTTTAGGGGTTAGTTTTAGGGTAAAAGGATAGGATTAGGGTTACGGTTTGGGCTTAGGTTTTGGGTTAAAGTTTACTGCTAGGGTTAGGGATAGGGTTCAGGGTTAGCTTTAGGGGTTCTGGTTAGGGTTAGGTGTTAGGTTAGTGTCAGGGTTAGGACTAGTCGTGAGGGTAAGGTTTAGGGTTAGCTTTAAGAGCTAGGGTTAGGTTTAATGGTTAGGATTAGGTTTAGGGTTAAGGGTTAGGGTAAGGTTTGGGGGTTAGGGTGAAGGGTTAGGGTCAAGGGTTAGGGTTTTTGTTAGGCATAGCGTTGGGGTTAGAAGTAAGGGTTACTGTCAGTGTTAGGGTTGTAGGTAAGATTACGATTAGGGTTAGCGGTTTAGAATTAGGGTTAGGGATTAGGTGTCACAGTAATGACTAGGAGATAGGGTTAGAATTATGGGATAGGGGTTGTTCTCAGGAAATGGGTTATGCATTAACGTTAGGATAAGAGGTTAAAGTTAGGCGCACGGTGAGCTTTACGTGTTAAGGGGAGAAATAGGAACAGGGTTGGGTGTTATGTTCAGGGTTAGGGTTATCTGTTAAAGGTATTGTTTATGCTTAGCGCACGGGCCCTGTCTGCATTAGGCGGGCGGGGGGAGTTTAGGGGGCTGCGATTGTACCCAGGAACCCACTCTATCATACTCTGGGTATGGGCCCGTGGGTTTCATGCAGGACACAGTGGTAGAGCCTCCTTTCACGCATGGCATGGGAGGATTGCAGGCTTTCTAAACTCTAAGAAAGCAAGAAGTCTGAGAATTAGATTTAGGGTTAGGATTCTGGTTAGGGTTAAGGATGAAGTTTAGTGTTAGGGTGAGGGCTTAGGGTTAGGGATTAGGGTTAGGGTTAAAGGTTACTCTTAGGTTTAACGGTTACACTTTGGTTTAGGGATGAGGTTTACGGTTAGGGTTAAGATGAGGGGTTAGGGTTTGGTACAGGGTTAGGGTTAAGTGTTAGGTTTAGGGCTGAAGATTAGGATTAGGGTTAGGATTAAAGGTTAGCGTGAGAGTTAACGCTTAGGGTTAAGGTTAAGAGTTAGGGTTTAGGGTTAGGTTTAGGGTTAGGGTTAGTTTTAAGGTTAGAGTTATGTGCTATGGTTTGTGTTGGAGGTTAGGGTTAGGTTTACTGGTCACGGTTAGGGTTATGTTTAGGGGTTAGCTTTAGGGTTAGGGTTAGGGTTAAGGGATAGGATTAGGGTTAAGTGTTGGGCTTAGGGTTAGGGTTTAGTCTTAGGGTTAGCATTAAGGATTAGGGTTAGGGTCTGGGTTAAATGCTTGGGTGCGGGTAATGGTTAAGGTCAGGGTTAAGGTTCACGGATAGGGTTAGTGTTAAGGGTTACGGGTAGGTTTAGGGTTCAGGGTTAGAGTTAGCATTAGGGCTTAAGGTTGGGATTAGGCGGTAGGTTAGATTTAGGGTTAGATCTAGGCGTTAGGGTAAGGGCTAACGTTAGGGTTAAGAGATAGGGTTAGGTTTAATTCTTAGGAATAGGGTTAGGGTTTGGGGTTAAAGTAAGTGTTAGGGGTTAGGTTTAAGGATCAAAGGTTAGGGTTATTTTTAGCTGTAGTGTTAGGGTTAGGGATAAGGGATCCCATTAGCATTAAGGGTCATCCTTACTGTAGGGTTAAGGGTTAGGCTTAGAGTTAAAGGTTAAGGTTAGGGTCAGTGTTAAGATTTAGGGTGAGGGTTAACGGTTAGGGTAAAGGTTAAGCGTTAGGGTTAGGGATTAGTGATTAGGGTTTTTGGTTAGTGTTAGGGTTAGCGGTTAGGAGTTAGTGTTTTATGAAGGGGTATGGTTAGAATTAGGATTGGGGTTAGAGTTAGGGTGAGGTATAGGGGTTAGGTTTAGGGGTTAGTTTTAGGGTAAAAGGATAGGATTAGGGTTACGGTTTGGGCTTAGGTTTTGGGTTAAAGTTTACTGCTAGGGTTAGGGATAGGGTTCAGGGTTAGCTTTAGGGGTTCTGGTTAGGGTTAGGTGTTAGGTTAGTGTCAGGGTTAGGACTAGTCGTGAGGGTAAGGTTTACGGTTAGCTTTAAGAGCTAGGGTTAGGTTTAATGGTTAGGATTAGGTTTAGGGTTAAGGGTTAGGGTAAGGTTTGGGGGTTAGGGTGAAGGGTTAGGGTCAAGGGTTAGGGTTTTTGTTAGGCATAGCGTTGGGGTTAGAAGTAAGGGTTACTGTCAGTGTTAGGGTTGTAGGTAAGATTACGATTAGGGTTAGCGGTTTAGAATTAGGGTTAGGGATTAGGTGTCACAGTAATGACTAGGAGATAGGGTTAGAATTATGGGATAGGGGTTGTTCTCAGGAAATGGGTTATGCATTAACGTTAGGATAAGAGGTTAAAGTTAGGCGCACGGTGAGCTTTACGTGTTAAGGGGAGAAATAGGAACAGGGTTGGGTGTTATGTTCAGGGTTAGGGTTATCTGTTAAAGGTATTGTTTATGCTTAGCGCACGGGCCCTGTCTGCATTAGGCGGGCGGGGGGAGTTTAGGGGGCTGCGATTGTACCCGGGAACCCACTCTATCATACTCTGGGTATGGGCCCGTGGGTTTCATGCAGGACACAGTGGTAGAGCCTCCTTTCACGCATGGCATGGGAGGATTGCAGGCTTTCTAAACTCTAAGAAAGCAAGAAGTCTGAGAATTAGATTTAGGGTTAGGATTCTGGTTAGGGTTAAGGATGAAGTTTAGTGTTAGGGTGAGGGCTTAGGGTTAGGGATTAGGGTTAGGGTTAAAGGTTACTCTTAGGTTTAACGGTTACACTTTGGTTTAGGGATGAGGTTTACGGTTAGGGTTAAGATGAGGGGTTAGGGTTTGGTACAGGGTTAGGGTTAAGTGTTAGGTTTAGGGCTGAAGATTAGGATTAGGGTTAGGATTAAAGGTTAGCGTGAGAGTTAACGCTTAGGGTTAAGGTTAAGAGTTAGGGTTTAGGGTTAGGTTTAGGGTTAGGGTTAGTTTTAAGGTTAGAGTTATGTGCTATGGTTTGTGTTAGAGGTTAGGGTTAGGTTTACTGGTCACGGTTAGGGTTATGTTTAGGGGTTAGCTTTAGGGTTAGGGTTAGGGTTAAGGGATAGGATTAGGGTTAAGTGTTGGGCTTAGGGTTAGGGTTTAGTCTTAGGGTTAGCATTAAGGATTAGGGTTAGGGTCTGGGTTAAATGCTTGGGTGCGGGTAATGGTTAAGTTCAGGGTTAAGGTTCACGGATAGGGTTAGTGTTAAGGGTTACGGGTAGGTTTAGGGTTCAGGGTTAGAGTTAGCATTAGGGCTTAAGGTTGGGATTAGGCGGTAGGTTAGATTTAGGGTTAGATCTAGGCGTTAGGGTAAGGGCTAACGTTAGGGTTAAGAGATAGGGTTAGGTTTAATTCTTAGGAATAGGGTTAGGGTTTGGGGTTAAAGTAAGTGTTAGGGGTTAGGTTTAAGGATCAAAGGTTAGGGTTATTTTTAGCTGTAGTGTTAGGGTTAGGGATAAGGGATCCCATTAGCATTAAGGGTCATCCTTACTGTAGGGTTAAGGGTTAGGCTTAGAGTTAAAGGTTAAGGTTAGGGTCAGTGTTAAGATTTAGGGTGAGGGTTAACGGTTAGGGTAAAGGTTAAGCGTTAGGGTTAGGGATTAGTGATTAGGGTTTTTGGTTAGTGTTAGGGTTAGCGGTTAGGAGTTAGTGTTTTATGAAGGGGTATGGTTAGAATTAGGATTGGGGTTAGAGTTAGGGTGAGGTATAGGAGTTAGGTTTAGGGGTTCGTTTTAGGGTAAAAGGATAGGATTAGGGTTACGGGTTCGGCTTAGGTTTTGGGTTAAAGTTTACTGCTAGGGTTAGGGATAGGGTTCAGGGTTAGCTTTAGGGGTTCTGGTTAGAGTTAGGTGTTAGGTTAGTGTCAGGGTTAGGACTAGTCGTGAGGGTAAGGTTTAGGGTTAGCTTTAAGAGCTAGGGTTAGGTTTAATGTTTAGGATTAGGATTAGGGTTAAGGGTTAGGGTAAGGCTTGGGGGTTAGGGTGAAGGGTTAGGGTCAAGGGTTGGAGTTTTTGTTAGGCATAGCGTTGGGGTTAGAAGTAAGGGTTACTGTCAGTGTTAGGGTTGTAGGTAGGGTTACGATTAGGGTTAGCGGTTTAGAATTAGGGTTAGGGATTAGGTGTCACAGTGATGACTAGGAGATAGAGTTAGAATTATGGGATAGGGGTTGTTCTCAGGAAATGGGTTATGCATTAACGTTAGGATAAGAGGTTAAAGTTAGGCGCACGGTGAGCTTTACGTGTTAAGGGGAGAAAGAGGAACAGGGTTGGGTGTTATGTTCAGGGTTAGGGTTATCTGTTAAAGGTATTGTTTATGCTTAGCGCACGGGCCCTGTCTGCATTAGGCGGGCGGGGAGAGTTTAGGGGGCTGGGATTGTACCCGGGAACCCACTCTATCATACTCTGGGTATGGGCCCTTGGGTTTCATGCAGGACACAGTGGTAGAGCCTCCTTTCACGCATGGCATGGGAGGATTGCAGGCTTTCTAAACTCTAAGAAAGCAAGAAGTCTGAGAATTAGATTTAGGGTTAGGATTCTGGTTAGGGTTAAGGATGAAGTTTAGTGTTAGGGTGAGGGCTTAGGGTTAGGGATTAGGGTTAGGGTTAAAGGTTACTCTTAGGTTTAACGGTTACACTTTGGTTTAGGGTTCAGGTTTACGGTTAAGCTTAAGATGAGGAGGTAGGGTTTGGTACAGGGTTAGGGTTAAGTGTTAGGTTTAGGGTTGAAGATTAGGATTAGGGTTAGGATTAAAGGTTAGCGTGAGAGTTAATGCTTAGGTTTAAAGTTAAGAGTTAGGGTTTAGGGTTAGGGTTAGGGTTCGTTTTAGGGTTAGAGTTATGTGCTATGGTTTGTGTTAGAGGTTAGGGTTAGGTTTACTGTTCACGGTTAGGGTTACGTTTAGGGGTTAGCATTAGGGTTAGGGTTAGGGTTAAGGGATAGGATTAGGGTTAAGCGTTGGGCTTAGGGTGAGGGTTTAGTGTTAGGGTTAGCATTAAGGATTAGGGTTAGGGTCAGGGTTAAATGCTTGGGTGCGGGTAAGGTTAAGGTTCACGGATAGGGTTAGTGTTAAGGGTTACGGGTAGGTTTAGGGTTCAGGGTTAGAGTTAGCATTAGGGCTTAAGGTTAGGATTAGGCGGTAGGTTAGATTTAGGGTTAGATCTAGGCGTTAGGGTAAGGGCTAACGTTAGGGTTAAGAGATAGGGTTAGGTTTAATGCTTAGGATTAGGGTTAGGGTTTGGGGTTAAAGTAAGTGTTAGGGGTTAGGTTTAAGGATCTAAGGTTAGGGTTATTTTTAGCTGTAGTGTTAGGGTTAGGGATAAGGGATCCCATTAGCGTTAAGGGCCTTCCTTACTGTAGGGTTAAGGGTTAGGCTTAGAGTTAAAGGTTAATGTTAGGGTCAGTGTTAAGATTTACGGTGAGGGTTAACGGTTATGGTAAAGGTTAAGCGTTAGGGTTAGGGATTAGTGATTAGGGTTTTTGGTTAGTGTCAGGGTTAGCCGTTAGGAGTCAGTGTTTTATGAAGGGGTATGGTTAGAATTAGGATTGGGGTTAGAGTTAGGGTGAGGTATAGGGGTTAGGTTTAGGGGTTACTTTTAGGGTAAAAGGATAGGATTAGGGTTACGGGTTGGGCTTAGGTTTAGGGTTAAAGTTTACTGCTAGGGTTAGGGATAGGGTTCAGGGTTAGCTTTAGGGGTTCTGGTTAGGGTTAGGTGTTAGGTTAGTGTCAGGGTTAGGTCTAGTCGTGAGGGTAAGGTTTAGGGTTAGCTTTAAGAGCTAGGGTTAGGTTTAATGGTTAGGATTAGGATTAGGGTTAAGGGTTAGGGTAAGGCTTAGGGGTTAGGGTGAAGGGTTAGGGTCAAGGGTTAGGGTTTTTGTTAGGCATAGCGTTGGGGTTAGAAGTAAGGGTTACTGTCAGTGTTAGGGTTGTAGCTAGGGTTACCGTTAGGGTTAGCGGTTTAGAATTAGGGTTAGGGATTAGGTGTCACAGTGATGACTAGGAGATAGGGTTAGAATTATGGGATAGGGGTTGTTCTCAGGAAATGGGTTATGCATTAACGTTAGGATAAGAGGTTAAAGTTAGGCGCACGGTGAGGTTTACGTGTTAAGGGGAGAAATAGGAACAGGGTTGGGTGTTATGTTCAGGGTTAGGGTTATCTGTTAAAGGTATTGTTTATGCTTAGCGCACGGGCCCTGTCTGCATTAGGCGGGCGGGGGGAGTTTAGGGGGCTGGGATTGTACCCGGGAACCCACTCTATCATACTCTGGGTATGGGCCCGTGGGTTTCATGCAGGACACAGTGGTAGAGCCTCCTTTCACGCATGGCATGGGAGGATTGCAGGCTTTCTAAACTCTAAGAAAGCAAGAAGTCTGAGAATGAGATTTAGGGTTAGGATTCTGGTTAGGGTTAAGGATGAAGTTTAGTGTTAGGGTGAGGGCTTAGGGTTAGGGATTAGGGTTAGGGTTAAAGGTTATTCTTAAGATTAACGGTTACACTTTGGTTTAGGGTTGAGGTTTACGGTTAGGGTTAAGATGAGGGGTTAGGGTTAGGTACAGGGTTAGGGTTAAGTGTTAGGTTTAGTGTTGAAGATTAGGATTAGGGTTAGGATTAAAGGTTAGCGTGAGAGTTAACGCTTAGTGTTAAGGTTAAGAGTTAGGGTTTAGGGTTAGGGTTAGGGTTAGGGTTCGTTTTAGGGTTAGAGTTATGTGCTATGGTTTGTGTTAGAGGTTAGGGTTAGGTTTACTGGTCACGGTGAGGGTTACGTTTAGGGGTTAGCATTAGGGTTAGGTTTAAGGCATAGGATTAGGGTTAAGTGTTGGGCTTAGGGTTAGGGTTTAGTGTTAGGGTTATCATTAAGGATTAGGGGTAGGGTCAGGGTTAAATGCTTGGGTGCGGGTAATGGTTAGGGTCAGGGTTAAGGTTCACAGATAGGGTTAGTGTTAAGGGTTACGGGTAGGTTTAGGGTTCAGGGTTAGAGTTAGCATTAGGGCTTAAGGTTAGGATTAGGCGGTAGGTTAAATTTAGGGTTAGATCTAGGCGTTAGGGTAAGGGCTAGCGTTAGGCTTAAGAGATAGGGTTAGGTTTAATGCTTAGGAATAGGGTTAGGGTTTGGGGTTACAGTAAGTGTTAGGGGTTAGGTTTAAGGATCAAAGGTTAGGGTTATTTTTAGCTGTAGTGTTAGGGTTAGGGATAAGGGATCCCATTAGCATTAAGGGTCTTCCTTACTGTAGGGTTAAGGGTTAGGCTTAGAGTTAAAGGTTAAGGTTAGGGTCAGTGTTAAGATTTAGGGTGAGGGTTAACGGTTAGGGTAAAAGTTAAGCATTAGGGTTAGGGATTAGTGATTAGGGTTTTTGGTTATTGTTAGGGTTAGCAGTTAGGAGTTAGTGTTTTATGAAGGGGTATGGTTAGAATTAGCATTGGGGTTAGAGTTAGGGTGAGGTATAGGGGTTAGGTTTAGGGGTTAGTTTTAGGGTAAAAGGATAGGATTAGGGTTACGGGTTGGGCTTAGGTTTAGGGTTAAGATTTACTGCTAGAGTTACGGATAGGGTTCACGGTTAGCTTTAGGGGTTCTCGTTACGGTTAGGTGTTAGGTTAGTGTCAGGGTTAGGACTAGTCGTGAGGGTAAGGTTTAGGGTTAGTTTTAAGAGCTAGGGTTAGGTTTAATGGTTAGGATTAGGATTAGGGTTAAGGGTGAGGGTAAGGCTTAGGGGTTAGGGTGAAGGGTTAGGGTGAAGGGTTAGGGTTTTTGTTAGGCATAGCGTTGGGGTTAGAAGTAAGGGTTACTGTCAGTGTTAGGGTTGTAGGTAGGATTACGATTAGGGTTAGCGGTTTAGAATTAGGGTTAGGGATTAGGTGTCACAGTGATGACTAGGAGATAGGGTTAGAATTATGGGATAGGGGTTGTTCTCAGGAAATGGGTTATGCATTAACGTTAGGATAAGAGGTTAAAGTTAGGCGCACGGTGAGGTTTACGTGTTAAGGGGAGAAATAGGAACAGGGTTGGGTGTTATGTTCAGGGTTAGGGTTATCTGTTAAAGGTATTGTTTATGCTTAGCGCACGTGCCCTGTCTGCATTAGGCGGGCGGGGGGGAGTTTTGGGGGCTGGGATTGTACCCGGGAAGCCACTCTATCATACTCTGGGTATGGGCCCGTGCATTTCATGCAGGACACAGTGGTAGAGCCTCCATTCACGCATGGCATGGGAGGATTGCAGGCTTTCTAAACTCTAAGAAAGCAAGAAGTCTGAGAATTAGATTTAGGGTTAGGATTATGGTTAGGGTTAAGGATGAAGTTTAGTGTTAGGGTGAGGGCTTAGGGTTAGGGATTAGGGTTAGGGTTAAAGGTTACTCTTAGGTTTAACGGTTACACTTTGGTTTCGGGTTGAGGTTTACGGTTAGGGTTAAGATGAGGGGTTAGGCTTAGGTACAGGGTTAGGGTTAAGTGTTAGGTTTAGGGTTGAAGATTAGGATTAGGGTTAGGATTAAGGGTTAGCGTGAGAGTTAACGCTTAGGGTTAAGGTTAAGAGTTAGGGTTTAGGGTTAGGGTTAGTGTTAGGGTTAGTTTTAGGTTCAGAGTTATGTGCTATGGTTTGTGTTAGAGGTTAGAGTTAGGTTTACTGGTCACGGTGAGGGTTACGTTTAGGGGTTAGCATTAGGGTTAGGGTTAAGGGATAGGATTAGGGTTAAGTGTTGGGCTTAGGGTTAGGGTTTAGTGTTAGGGTTATCATTAAGGATTAGGGGTAGGGTCAGGGTTAAATGCTTGGGTGCGGGTAATGGTTAGGGTCAGGGTTAAGGTTCACGGATAGGGTTAGTGTTAAGGGTTACGGGTAGGTTTAGGGTTCTGGGTTAGAGTTAGCATTAGGGCTGAAGGTTAGGATTAGGCGGTAGATTAGATTTAGGGTTAGATCTAGGCGTAGGGTAAGGGCTAGCGTTAGGGTTAAGAGATAGGGTTAGGTTTAATGCTTAGGATTAGGGTTAGGGTTTGGGGTTAAAGTAAGTGTTAGGGGTTAGGTTTAAGGATCAAAGGTTAGGGTTATTTTTAGCTGTAGTGTTAGGGTTAGGGATAAGGGATCCCATTAACATTAAGGGTCTTCCTTACTGTAGGCTTAAGGGTTAGGCTTAGAGTTAAAGGTGAAGGTTAGGGTCAGTGTTAAGATTTAGGGTGAGGGTTAACGGTTAGGGTAAAGGTTAAGCGTTAGGGTTAGGGATTAGTGATTAGGGTTTTTGGTTAGTGTTAGGGTTAGCGGTTAGGAGTTAGTGTTTTATGAAGGGGTATGGTTAGAATTAGGATTGGGGTTAGAGTTAGGGTGAGGTATAGGGGTTAGGTTTAGGGGTTAGTTTTAGGGTAAAAGGATAGGATTAGGGTTACGGGTTGGGCTTAGGTTTAGGGTTAGAGTTTACTGCTAGGGTTAGGGATAGGGATCAGGGTTAGCTTTAGGAGTTCTGGTTAGGGTTAGGTGTTAGGTTAGTGTCAGGGTTAGGTCTAGTCGTGAGGGTAAGGTTTAGGGTTAGCTTTAAGAGCTAGGGTTAGGTTTTATGGTTAGGATTAGGATTAGGGTTAAGGGTTAGGGTAAGGCTTAGGGGTTAGGGTGAAGGGTTAGGGTCAAGGGTTGGGTTTTTGTTAGACATAGCGTTGGGGTTAGAAGTAAGGGTTACTGTCAGTGTTAGGGTTGTAGGTAGGGTTACCGTTAGGGTTAGCGGTTTAGAATTAGGGTTAGCGATTAGGTGTCACAGTGATGACTAGGAGATAGGGTTAGAATTATGGGATAGGGGTTGTTCTCAGGAAATGGGTTATGCATTAACGTTAGGATAAGAGGTTAAAGTTAGGCGCACGGTGAGGTTTACGTGTTAAGGGGAGAAATAGGAACAGGGTTGGGTGTTATGTTCAGGGTTAGGGTTATCTGTTAAAGGTATTGTTTATGCTTAGCGCACGGGCCCTGTCTGCATTAGGCGGGTGGGGGGAGTTTAGGGGGCTGGGATTGCACCCGGGAACCCACTCTATCATATTCTGGGTATGGGCCCGTGGTTTTCACGTAGGACACAGTGGTAGAGCCTCCTTTCACGCATGGCATGGGAGGATTGCAGGCTTTCTAAACTCTAAGAAAGCAAGAACTCTGAGAATTAGATTTAGGGTTAGGATTCTGGTTAGGGTTAAGGATGAAGTTTAGTGTTAGGGTGAGGGCTTAGGGTTAGGGATTAGGGTTAGGGTTAAAGGTTACTCTTAGGTTTAACGGTTACACTTTGGTTTCGGGTTGAGGTTTATGGTTAGGGTTAAGATGAGGGGTTAGGGTTAGGTACAGGGTTAGGGTTAAGTGTTAGGTTTAGGGTTGAAGATTAGGATTAGGGTTAGGATTAAAGGTTAGCGTGAGAGTTAACGCTTAGGGTTAAGGTTAAGAGTTAGGGTTTAGGGTTAGTGTTAGGGTTAGGGTTGGGGTTAGGGTAGGGGTAGGGTTACGGTTAGGGTAAGGGTAAGGTTAGGGTTAGGGTTAGGGCTTGGGGTTAGGGTTAGGGTTAGGGGTTATGGTTAGGGTTGGGGTTAGGGGGTTAGGGTTAGGATTAGGGTTAGGGGTTAGGGTTAGGGTTAGGGTTGGGTTAGGGGTTACGGTTAGGGTTAGGGTTGGGTTAGGGGTTAGGGTTAGGGTTAGGGTTAGGGTAGGGTTAGGTTTAGGGTAGGGTTAGGGTTTAGGGGTTAGGTTTAGGGTTAGGGGTTAGGGTTAGGGTTTTAGGGTTATGGTTAGGGTTAAGGGTTAGGGGTTAGGGTTGGGTTAGAGTTAGGGTTACGGTTAGGGTAGGGTTAGGGTAGGGTTAGGATTAGGGTTAGGTTTGGGTTAGGGTTAGGGTTAGGGATTAGGGTTAGGGTTAGGGGTTTAGGGTTAGGGTTCGGGGTTAGGGTTAGGTGTTAGGGTTAGGGTTGGGGTTGGGGTTAGGGTTAGGTTTTAGGCGTTGGGGTTAGGGTTATGGTTAGGGGTTAGGGTTAGGGTTAGGGGTTAGGGTTAGGGTTAGGGTAGGTTTAGGGTAAGGGTTAGGGGTTAGGTTTAGGGTTAGGGGTTAGGGTTAGGGTTAGGTGTTAGGGTTAGGCTTAGGGTTATGGGTTGGGGGTAGGGGTAGGGTTAGGGTTAGGGGTTAGGGTTAGGGTTAGGGGTTACGGTTAGGGGTTAGGGTTAGGGTTAGGGTTAGGTTTAGGGTTTCGAGTTGGGGTTGGGGTTATCGTTATGGGGTAGGGGTAGGCGTAGGGGTAGGGGTAGGGTTAGGGTTAGGGGGTTAGGGTTAGGGTTAGGGTTAGGGTTAGCGTTAGGGTTAGGGGTTAGGGTTAAGGGATAGGGTTAGGGTTAGGGTTAGGGTTAGCGTTAGGGTTAGGGGTTAGGGTTAAGGGATAGGGTTAGGGATTAGGGTTAGGGTTAAAGGTTACTCTTAGGTTTAACGGTTACAGTTCGGTTTAGGGTTGAGGTTTACGGTTAGGGTTAAGATGAGGGGTTAGGGTTTGGTATTGGGTTAGGGTTAGGTACAGGGTTAGGGTTAAGTGTTAGGTTTACGGTTGAAGATTAGGATTAGGGTTAGGATTAAAGGTTAGCGTGAGAGTTAACGGTTAGGGTTAAGGTTAAGGGTTAGGGTTAGGGTTTAGGTTTAGGGTTATGGGTTAGGGTTAGTTTTAGGGTTAGAGTTATGTGTTAGGGTTTGTGTTAGAGGTTAGGGTTAGGTTTACTGGTCACGGTTAGGGTTACGTTTAGGGGTTAGCATTAGGGTTAAGGATTAGGTTTAGGATAAGGGTTTAGAGTTAGTGTTGGGCTTTAGGCTCGGGGCTTAGGTTCAGGGTCAGAGGTTAGGGTTGGTGGTAGGGCTTAGATTTAGCGGTCAGTTTAAGGGCACAGGACCTGGTTAATCTACGGTGAGAGGGGTGTGGTCGGAGTCACCACAAAAGCACAACATCATTCCCTGGGCCTTGGGACAAAACCTACATGCAGGACTCAGGCAGAGCCTCATCTCACACATGGCATGGCTGTATTGTAGGCTTGCTTCACTCTGGGAATGGAAGTAGTGTGAGAATTAGGGTTAGGTTTGGGGTTAGGGGTTTCGAGTTAGGGGTTAGGTTTCGAGTCAGGGTCAGGTGCTAGGGATTAGTGGTTAGGTTTAGAGTTAGTGTTAGGGGTTAGGTGTTAAGTCTGGGTTGGGGGCCAGGGTTAGGTTTAGGGTTGGGGTTAGCGTTAGGGTTAGGGGTTAGGGTTAAGGGATAGGGTTAGGGTTAAGGGTTAGGCTTAGGGTTAGGGTTCAGGGTTAGGGTTAAGGTTTAGGGTTAGAGTCAGGGTTAAGGGTTAGGGTGAGGCTTAACAGTTAGGGTTAGGGTTAGGGGGTTAGGAATAGGGTTAGGGTTAAGGGTTAGGTTTATGGTTCAGGTTTAAGGTTAGGATTAGGGGTTAGGGTTAGTGTTAACTGTAGGTCAGTGTTGGGGTTAGATCTCTAGGCATTAGCGTATAGGTTAGGGTTAGGGTTAAGTAGGGTTATGTTTAATGGTTAGGATTGGGATTAGCGTTAAGGGTTAGGGTTAAGCTTTAGGGGTTATGACTAAGGATCAATGGTTAGGGTTATTTTTAGGCGTAGGGTTAGGGTAAGGGTTTTAGGGTTACTGTTAGTGTTGTCGGTAGGGTTAAGGTTAGGGTTGGCGTTTCAGAATTAGGGATTAGGTGTTATGGTTACGGCTAGGAGTTAGGGTTAGAATTACGGTATAGGGCTTGTTCTCAGGGTGTCATGCATTATCGTTAAGATAAGGGGTTAAGTTAGGGTTAGGGTGAGGTTTACGTGTTAAGGTGAGCAGTAGGATCAGGGTTAGGTGTTATGTTCTGGGTTAGGGTTATGGGTGTGGGGTAGGGTTTATGCTTAGGGCACGGGCCCTGTATGCACTAGGAGGCGAAGTTAGGGGTCTGTGATGGTCGCTGGGAGCCCACTCTATCGTACGCAGTGTATGGGCCTCTGGGTTTCATGCAGGACACTGTGGCAGAGCGGGCTTTCATGCATGGCTTAGTAGGATTGTAGGCTTTCAAAACTCTGAGAAAGCAAGTCTGAGAATTAGATTTAGGGTTAGGATTACGGTACGGTTTAGGGATGAAGATTAGCGATAGGGTGAGGGCTTAGGGTTAGGGGTTAGGGTTAGGGTTAGGGTTGTTGGTAGGGTGAAGGTTAGGGTTGGCATTTTAGAATTAGGGATGAGGTGTTACGGTTATGGCTAGGGGTTAGGATTAGAATTATGGGATAGGGCTTCTTCTCAGGGTGTTATGCATTAAGGTTAAGATAAGGGGATAAGTTAGGGTTACGGGGAGGTTTATGTTTTAAGGTGAGCAATAGGATCAGGGTCAGGTGCTATGTTCAGGGTGAGGGTTATCTGTTAGGGGTAGTGTTTATACTTAGCGTACAGGCCCTGTCTGCACTGGGCGGGGGGCTGGGGTTAGGGGGATGGGATTGTCCCCGGGAACCCACTCTATCATACGCTAGGTATGGGCTCCTGGTTTCATGCAAGAGAGAGCTGCAGAGCCCCCTTTTACTCATGGCATGGGAGGATTTTAGGCTTTCTAAACTCTAAGAAAGCAAGAAGTCCGAGAATTAGATTTAGGGGTAGGATTATGATAATGTTTAGGGTTAGGGTTAGTGTTAAGGTGGGGTCTTAGGGTTAGGGGTTAGGGTTAGAGGTTAGTGTTAGGTGTAACAGTTACAGTTAGGTTTATGGTTAAGTTTCAGGGTTAGGGTTAAGGTTTGGGTTTAGCGTTTGGCACAGGGTTAGGCTTCAGTGTTAGCTTTATGGTTAAAGATTAGGATTAGGGTTAGTGTGAGGGTTAATGGTAAGGGTCAAGATTAAGGGTTAGGGTTGGGGTTAGGGTTAGGTTTAGGGTTAGGGCTTAGGGTTAGGGGATACGATTAGGGTTAAGTGTTGGGCTTATGGTTAGGGTTAAAGTTTAGTGTTAGGGTTAATGTTTAGTGTTATGGTCCAGTTTAAGTGTTAGGGTGAGGGTTAACAGTTAGGATTAGGCTTAGGGGTTAGGGATATAGTGAAGGTTCAGTGTTAGGGTTAGGTTTAGGGTTCAGGTTAGGGTTAGCTTTAGGGGTTATGGTTAGGGTTAGGTGTTAGGTTAGTGTCAGGGTTAGGTCTAGTCGTGAGGGTAAGGTTTAGGGTTAGCTTTAAGAGCTAGGGTTAGGTTTAATGGTTAGGATTAGGATTACGGTTAAAGGTTAGGGTAATGCTCAGGGGTTAGGGTGAAGGGTGAAGGGTTAGGGCTTTTGTTAGGCATAGCGTTGGGGTTAGAACTAAGGGTTCCTGTCAGTGTTAGGGTTGTAGGCAGCGTTACGGTTAGGCTTAGCGGTGGAGAATTAGGGTTAGGGATTAGGTGTTACAGTGATGACTAGGAGATAGGGTTAGAATTATGGGATAGGGGATGTTCTCAGGGAATGGGTTATGCATTAACGTTACGTTAAGAGGTTAAAGTTAGGCTCACGGTGAGGTTTACGTGTTAAGGGGAGAAATAGGAACAGGGTTAGGTGCCATGTTCAGGGTTAGGGTTATCTGTTAAAGGTATCATTTATGCTTAGCACACGGGCCCTGTCGGCATTAGGCTGGGGGGAGGTTAGGGGGCTGGGATTGTCACCGGGAACCCACTGTATCGGACTCTGGGTATGGGCCCGTGGATTTCATGCTGGACACAGTGGTAGAGCCTCCTTTCACACATGGCACGGGAGGATTGCAGGCTTTCTAAACTCTAAGAAAGCAAGAAGTCTGAGAATTACATTTAGGGTTAGGATTATGGTTAGGGTTCAGGATGAAGTGTAGTGTTACGGTGAGGGGATAGGGTTACAGATTAGGGTTACGGTTTAAGGTTACTGTTAGGTTTAACGGTTACAGTTCGTTTTGGGTTTGAGGTTTGCAGATAGGGTTAAGATGAGGGGTCAGGGTTTGGTACAGGGTTAGGGTTGTGTTCGGTTTAGGGTTGAAGATTAGGGTTAGGATTAAAGGTTAGCATGAGAGTTAACGGTTAAGATTAAGGTTAAGTGTTAGGGTTAGGGTTTAGGTTTAGGGTTAAGGGTTAGGGTTAGTTTTAGGGTTAGAGTTATGTGTTAGGGTTTGTGTTAGAGGTTAGGGTTAGGTTTACTGTTCGTGGTTAGAGTTACGTTTAGGGGTTAGCATTAGGGTTAGGGATTAGGTTTAGGGTAAGTGTTTAGAGTTAGTGTTGGGCTTTAGGCTCGGGGCTTAGGTTCAGGGTCAGAGGTTAGGGTTGGTGGTAGGGCTTAGATTTAGCGGTCAGTTTAAGGGCACAGGACCTGGTTAATCTACGGTGAGAGGGGTGTGGTCGGAGTCACCACAAAAGCACAACATCATTCCCTGGGCCTTGGGACAAAACCTACATGCAGGACTCAGGCAGAGCCTCATCTCACACATGGCATGGCTGTATTGTAGGCTTGCTTCACTCTGGGAATGGAAGTAGTGTGAGAATTAGGGTTAGGTTTGGGGTTAGGGGTTTCGAGTTAGGGGTTAGGTTTCGAGTCAGGGTCAGGTGCTAG
The DNA here is from genome assembly GCF_041146395.1 of Eulemur rufifrons. Taxonomy (NCBI): domain Eukaryota; kingdom Metazoa; phylum Chordata; class Mammalia; order Primates; family Lemuridae; genus Eulemur; species Eulemur rufifrons. Next base: position 99,835 of record NW_027182947.1, read on the forward strand.
GGATTAGTGGTTAGGTTTAGAGTTAGTGTTAGGGGTTAGGTGTTAAGTCTGGGTTGGGGGCCAGGGTTAGGTTTAGGGTTGGGGTTAGCGTTAGGGTTAGGGGTTAGGGTTAAGGGATAGGGTTAGGGTTAAGGGTTAGGCTTAGGGTTAGGGTTCAGGGTTAGGGTTAAGGTTTAGGGTTAGAGTCAGGGTTAAGGGTTAGGGTGAGGCTTAACAGTTAGGGTTAGGGTTAGGGGGTTAGGAATAGGGTTAGGGTTAAGGGTTAGGTTTATGGTTCAGGTTTAAGGTTAGGATTAGGGGTTAGGGTTAGTGTTAACTGTAGGTCAGTGTTGGGGTTAGATCTCTAGGCATTAGCGTATAGGTTAGGGTTAGGGTTAAGTAGGGTTATGTTTAATGGTTAGGATTGGGATTAGCGTTAAGGGTTAGGGTTAAGCTTTAGGGGTTATGACTAAGGATCAATGGTTAGGGTTATTTTTAGGCGTAGGGTTAGGGTAAGGGTTTTAGGGTTAGTGTTAGTGTTGTTGGTAGGGTTAAGGTTAGGGTTGGCGTTTCAGAATTAGGGATTAGGTGTTATGGTTATGGCTAGGAGTTAGGGTTAGAATTACGGTATAGAGCTTGTTCTCAGGGTGTCATGCATTATCGTTAAGATAAGGGGTTAAGTTAGGGTTAGGGTGAGGTTTACGTGTTAAGGTGAGCAGTAGGATCAGGGTTAGGTGTTATGTTCTGGGTTAGGGTTATGGGTGTGGGGTAGGGTTTATGCTTAGGGCACGGGCCCTGTATGCACTAGGAGGCGAAGTTAGGGGTCTGTGATGGTCGCTGGGAGCCCACTCTATCGTACGCAGTGTATGGGCCTCTGGGTTTCATGCAGGACACTGTGGCAGAGCGGGCTTTCATGCATGGCTTAGTAGGATTGTAGGCTTTCAAAACTCTGAGAAAGCAAGTCTGAGAATTAGATTTAGGGTTAGGATTACGGTACGGTTTAGGGATGAAGATTAGCGATAGGGTGAGGGCTTAGGGTTAGGGGTTAGGGTTAGGGTTAGGGTTGTTGGTAGGGTGAAGGTTAGGGTTGGCATTTTAGAATTAGGGATGAGGTGTTACGGTTATGGCTAGGGGTTAGGATTAGAATTATGGGATAGGGCTTCTTCTCAGGGTGTTATGCATTAAGGTTAAGATAAGGGGATAAGTTAGGGTTACGGGGAGGTTTATGTTTTAAGGTGAGCAATAGGATCAGGGTCAGGTGCTATGTTCAGGGTGAGGGTTATCTGTTAGGGGTAGTGTTTATACTTAGCGTACAGGCCCTGTCTGCACTGGGCGGGGGGCTGGGGTTAGGGGGATGGGATTGTCCCCGGGAACCCACTCTATCATACGCTAGGTATGGGCTCCTGGTTTCATGCAAGAGAGAGCTGCAGAGCCCCCTTTTACTCATGGCATGGGAGGATTTTAGGCTTTCTAAACTCTAAGAAAGCAAGAAGTCCGAGAATTAGATTTAGGGATAGGATTATGATAATGTTTAGGGTTAGGGTTAGTGTTAAGGTGGGGTCTTAGGGTTAGGGGTTAGGGTTAGAGGTTAGAGTTAGGTGTAACAGTTACAGTTAGGTTTATGGTTAAGTTTCAGGGTTAGGGTTAAGGTTTGGGTTTAGCGTTTGGCACAGGGTTAGGCTTCAGTGTTAGCTTTATGGTTAAAGATTAGGATTAGGGTTAGTGTGAGGGTTAATGGTAAGGGTCAAGATTAAGGGTTAGGGTTGGGGTTAGGGTTAGGTTTAGGGTTAGGGCTTAGGGGTAGGCTTAGGGTTAAGGGATAGGATTAGGGTTAAGTGTTGGGCTTATGGTTAGGGTTAAAGTTTAGTGTTAGGGTTAATGTTTAGTGTTATGGTCCAGTTTAAGTGTTAGGGTGAGGGTTAACAGTTAGGATTAGGCTTAGGGGTTAGGGATATAGTGAAGGTTCAGTGTTAGGGTTAGGTTTAGGGTTCAGGTTAGGGTTAGCTTTAGGGGTTATGGTTAGGGTTAGGTGTTAGGTTAGTGTCAGGGTAAGGTCTAGTCTTGAGGGTAAGGTTTAGGGTTAGCTTTACGAGCTAGGGTTAGGTTTAATGGTTAGGATTAGGATTACGGTTAAAGGTTAGGGTAATGCTTAGGGGTTAGGGTGAAGGGTGAAGGGTTAGGGCTTTTGTTAGGCATAGCGTTGGGGTTAGAACTAAGGGTTCCTGTCAGTGTTAGGGTTGTAGGCAGCGTTACGGTTAGGCTTAGCGGTGGAGAATTAGGGTTAGGGATTAGGTGTTACAGTTATGACTAGGAGATAGGGTTAGAATTATGGGATAGGGGATGTTCTCAGGGAATGGGTTATGCATTAACGTTACGTTAAGAGGTTAAAGTTAGGCTCACGGTGAGGTTTACGTGTTAAGGGGAGAAATAGGAACAGGGTTAGGTGCCATGTTCAGGGTTAGGGTTATCTGTTAAAGGTATCATTTATGCTTAGCGCATGGGCCCTGTCGGCATTAAGCTGGGGGGAGGTTAGGGCGCTGGGATTGTCACCGGGAACCCACTGTATCGGACTCTGGGTATGGGCCCGTGGGTTTCATGCAGGACACAGTGGTAGAGCCTCCTTTCACACATGGCATGGGAGGATTGCAGGCTTTCTAAACTCTAAGAAAGCAAGAAGTCTGAGAATTAGATTTAGGGGTAGGATTATGGTTAGGGTTAAGGATGAAGTTTAGTGTTAGGGTGAGGGCTTAGGGTTAGGGATTAGGGTTAGGGTTAAAGGCTACTCTTAGGTTTAACTGCTACACTTTGGTTTAGGGTTGAGGTTTACGGTTAGGGTTAAGATGAGGGGTTAGGGTTTGGTACAGGGTTAGGGTTAAGTGTTAGGTTTAGGGTTGAAGATTAGGATTAGGGTTAGGATTAAAGGTTAGCGTGAGAGTTAACGCTTAGGGTTAAGGTTAAGAGTTAGGGTTTAGGGTTAGGGTTGGGGTTAGGTTTAGTTTTAGGGTTAGAGTTATGTGCTATGGTTTGTGTTAGAAGTTAGGGTTAGGTTTACTGGTCACGGTTAGGGTTACGTTTAGGGGTTTGCGTTAGGGTTAGGGTTAAGGGATAGGATTAGGGTTAAGTGTTGGGCTTAGGGTTAGGGTTTAGTGTTAGTGTTATCATTAAGGATTAGGGGTAGGGTCAGGGTTAAATGCTTGGGGGCGGGTAATGGTTAGGGTCAGGGTTAAGGTTCACGGATAGGGTTAGTGTTAAGGGTTACGGGTAGGTTTAGGGTTCAGGGTTAGAGTTAGCATTAGGGCTTAAGGTTAGGATTAGGCGGTAGGTTCGATTTAGGGTTAGATCTAGGCGTTAGGTAAGGGCTAGCGTTAGAGTACAGAGATAGGGTTAGGTTTAATGCTTAGGATTAGGGTTAGGGTTTGGGGTTAAAGTAAGTGATAGGGGTTAGGTTTAAGGATCCAAGGTTAGGGTTATTTTTAGCTGTAGTGTTAGGGTTAGGGATAAGGGATCCCATTAGCATTAAGGATCTTCCTTACTGTAGGATTAAGGGTTAGGCTTAGAGTTAAAGGTTAAGGTTAGGGTCAGTGTTAAGATTTAGGGTGAGGGTTAACGGTTAGGGTAGGTTAAGTGTTAGGGTTAGGGATTAGTGATTATGGCTTTTGGTTAGTGTTAGGTTAGCGGTTAGTGATTTATGAAGGGGTATGGTTAGAATTAGGATTGGGGTTAGAGTTAGGGTGAGGTATAGGGGTTAGGTTTAGGGGTTAGTTTCAGGGTAAAAGGATAGGATTAGGGTTACGGGTTGGGCTTAGGTTTAGGGTTAAAGTTTACAGCTAGGGTTAGGGATAGGGTTCAGGGTTAGCTTTAGGGGTTCTGGTGAGGGTTATGTGTTAGGTTAGTGTCAGGGTTAGGTCTAGTCGTGAGGGTAAGGTTTAGGGTTAGCTTTAAGAGCTAGGGTTAGGTTTAATGGTTAGGATTAGGATTAGGGTTAAGGGTTAGGGTAAGTCTTAGGGGTTAGGGTGAAGGGTTAGGGTCAAGGGTTAGGGTTTTTGTTAGGCATAGCGTTGGGGTTAGAAGTAAGGGTTACTGTCAGTGTTAGGGTTGTAGGTAGGGTTACGGTTAGGGTTAGCGGTTTGGAATTAGGGTTAGGGATTAGGTGTCACAGTGATGACTAGGAGATAGGGTTAGAATTATGGGATAGGGGTTGTTCTCAGGAAATGGGTTATGCATTAACGTTAGTATAAGAGGTTAATGTTAGGCGCACGGTGAAGTTTATGTGTTAAGGGGAGAAATAGGAACAGGGTTGGGTGTTATGTTCAGGGTTAGGGTTATCTGTTAAAGGTATTGTTTATGCTTAGCGCACGGGCCCTGTCTGCATTAGGCGGGCGGGGGGGAGTTTTGGGGGCTGGAATTGTACCCGGGAACCCACTCTATCATACTCTGGGTATGGGTCCGTGGGTTTCATGCAGGACACAGTGGTAGAGCCTCCCTTGACGCATGGCATGGGAGGATTGCAGGCTTTCTAAACTCTAAGAAAGCAAGAAGTCTGAGAATTAGATTTAGGGTTAGGATTATGGTTAGGGTTAAGGATGAAGTTTAGTGTTAGGGTGAGGGCTTAGGGTTAGGGATTAGGGTTAGGGTTAAAGGTTACTCTTAGGTTTAACGGTTACACTTTAGTTTAGGGTTGAGGTTTACGGTTAGGGTTAAGATGAGGGGTTAGGGTTTGGTACAGGGTTAGGGTTAAGTGTAAGGTTTAGGGTTGAAGATTAGGATTAGGGTTAGGATTAAAGGTTAGCGTGAGAGTTAACGCTTAGGGTTAAGGTTAAGAGTTAGGGTTTAGGGTTAGGTTTAGGGTTAGGGTTAGTTTTAGGGTTAGAGTTATGTGCTATGGTTTGTGTTAGAGGTTAGGGTTAGGTTTACTGGTGACGGTTAGGGTTACGTTTAGGGGTTAGCATTAGGCTTAGGGTTAGGGTTAGGGTTAAGGGATAGGATTACGGTTAAGTGTTGGCCTTAGGCTTAGGGTTTAGTGTTAGGGTTATCCTAAAGGACTAGGGGTAGGGTCAGGGTTAAATGCTTGGGTGCGGGTAATGGTTAGGGTCAGGGTTAAGGTTCACGGATAGGGTTAGTGTTAAGGGTTACGGGTAGGTTTAGGGTTCAGGGTTAGAGTTAGCATTAGGTCTTAAGGTTAGGATTAGGCGGTAGGTTCGATTTAGGGTTAGATCTAGGCGTTAGGGTAAGGGCTAGCGTTAGGGTTAAGAGATAGGGTTAGGTTTAATGCTTAGGATTAGGGTTAGGGTTTGGGGTTAAAGTAAGTGTTAGGGGTTAGGTTTCAGGATCAAAGCTTAGGGTTATTTTTAGCTGTAGTGTTAGGGTTAGGGATAAGGGATCCCATTAGCATTAAGGGTCTTCCTTACTGCAGGGTTAAGGGTTAGGCTTAGAGTTAAAGGTTAAGGTTAGGGTCAGTGTTAAGATTTAGGGTGAGGGTTAACGGTTAGGGTAAAGGTTAAGCGTTAGGGTTAGGGATTAGTGATTAGGGTTTTTGGTTAGTGTTAGGGTTAGCGGTTAGGAGTTAGTGTTTTATGAAGGGGTATGGTTAGAATTAGGATTGGGGTTACAGTTAGGGTGAGGTATAGGGGTTAGTTTTAGGGTAAAAGGATAGGATTAGGGTTACGGGATGGGCTTAGGTTTAGGGTTAAAGTTTACTGCTAGGGTTAGGGATAGGGTTCAGGGTTAGCTTTAGGGGTTCTGGTTAGGGTTAGGTGTTAGGTTAGTGTCAGGGTTAGGTCTAGTCGTGAGGGTAAGGTTTAGGGTTAGCTTTAAGAGCTAGGGTTAGGTTTAATGGTTAGGATTAGGATTAGGGTTAAGGGTTAGGGTAAGGCTTAGGGGTGAGTGTGAAGGGTTAGTGTAAAGGGTTAGGGTTTTTGTTAGGCATAGCGTTGGGGTTAGAAGTAAGGGTTACTGTCAGTGTTAGGGTTGTAGGTAGGGTTACGGTTAGGGTTAGTGGTTTAGAATTAGGGTTAGGGATTAGGTGTCACAGTGATGACTAGGAGATAGGGTTAGAATTATGGGATAGGGGTTGTTCTCAGGAAATGGGTTATGCATTAACGTTAGGATAAGAGGTTAAACTTAGGCGCACGGTGAGGTTTACGTGTTAAGGGGAGAAATAGGAACAGGGTTGGGTGTTATGTTCAGGGTTAGGGTTATCTGTTAAAGGTATTGTTTATGCTTAGCGCACGGGCCCTGTCTGCATTAGGCGGGCGGGCGGAGTTTAGGGGGCTGGGATTGTACCCGGGAACCCACTCTATCATACTCTGGGTATGGGCCCGTGGGTTTCATGCAGGACACAGTGGTAGAGCCTCCTTTCACGCATGGCATGGGAGGATTGCAGGCTTTCTAAACTCTAAGAAAGCAAGAATTCTGAGAATTAGATTTAGGGTTAGGATTATGGTTAGGGTTAAGGATGAAGTTTAGTGTTAGGGTGAGGGCTTAGGGTTAGGGCTTAGGGTTAGGGTTAAAGGTTACTCTTAGGTTTAACGGTTACACTTTGGTTTAGGGTTGAGGTTTACGGTTAGGGTTAAGATGAGGGGTTAGGGTTTGGTACAGGGTTAGGGTTAAGTGTTAGGTTTAGGGTTGAAGATTTGGATTAGGGTTAGGATTAAAGGTTAGCGTGAGAGCTACCTCTTAGTGTTAAGGTTAAGAGTTAGGGTTTATGGTTAGGGTTAGGGTTAGGGTTAGATTTAGGGTTAGAGTTATGTGCTATGGTTTGTGTTAGAGGTTAGGGTTAGGTTTACTGGTCAAGGTTAGGGTTACGTTTAGGGGGTAGCATTAGGGTTAGGCTTAGGGTTAGGGTTAGGGGATAGGATTAGGGATAAGTGTTGGGCTTAGGGTTAGGGTTTAGTGTTAGGGTTAGCATTAAGGATTAGGGTTAGGTCCGGGTTAAATGCTTGGGTACGGGTAATGGTTAGGGTCAGGGTTAAGGTTCACGGATAGGGTTAGTGTTAAGGGTTACGGGTAGGTTTAGGGTTCAGGGTTAGAGTTAGCATTAGGGCTTAAGGTTAGGATTAGGCGGTAGGTTAGACTTAGGGTTAGATCTAGGCCTTAGGGTAAGGGCTAGCGTTAGGGTTAAGAGATAGGGTTAGGTTTAATGCTTAGGATTAGGGTTAGGGTTTGGGGTTAAAGTAAGTGTTAGGGGTTAGGTTTAAGGATCAAAGATTAGGGTTATTTTTAGCTGTAGTGTTAGGGTTAGGGATAAGGGATCCCATTAGCATTAAGGGTCTTCCTTACTCTAGGGTTAAGGGTTAGGCTTAGAGTTAAAGGTTAAGGTTAGGGTCAGTATTAAGATTTAGGGTGAGGGTTAACGGTTAGGGTAAAGGTTAAGCGTAAGGGTTAGGCATTAGTGATTAGGGTTTTTGGTTAGTGTTAGGGTTAGCGGTTAGGAGTTAGTGTTTTATGAAGGGGTATGGTTAGAATTAGGATTGGGGTTACAGTTAGGGTGAGGTATAGGGGTTAGGTTTAGGGGTTAGTTTTAGGGTAAAAGGATAGGATTAGGGTTTCGGGTTGGGCTTAGGTTTAGGGTTAAAGTTACTGCTAGGGTTAGCGATAGGGTTCAGGGTTAGCATTAGGGGTTCTGGTTAGGGTTAGGTGTTAGGTTAGTGTCAGGGTTAGGTCTAGTCGTGAGGGTAAGGTTTAGGGTTAGCTTTAAGAGCTAGGGTTAGGTTTAATGGTTAGGATTAGGATTAGGGTTAAGGGTTAGGGTAAGTCTTAGGGGTTAGGGTGAAGGGTTAGGGTCAAGGGTTAGGGTTTTTGTTAGGCATAGCGTTGGGGTTAGAAGTAAGGGTTACTGTCAGTGTTAGGGTTGTAGGTAGGGTTACGGTTAGGGTTAGCGGTTTAGAATTAGGGTTAGGGATTAGGTGTCACAGTGATGACTAGGAGATAGGGTTAGAATTATGGGATAGGGGTTGTTCTCAGGAAATGGATTATGCATTAACGTTAGGATAAGAGGTTAAAGTTAGGCACACGGTGAGGTTTACGTGTTAAGGGGAGAAATAGGAACAGGGTTGGGTGTTATGTTCAGCGTTAGGGTTATCTGTTAAAGGTATTGTTTATGCTTAGCGCAGGGGCCCTGTCTGCATTGGGCGGGCGGGGGGAGTTTAGGGGGCTGGGATTGTACCCGGGAACCCACTCTATCATACTCTGGGTATGGGCCCGTGGGTTTCATGCAGGACGCAGTGGTAGAGCCTCCTTTCACGCATGGCATGGGAGGATTGCAGGCTTTCTAAACTCTAAGAAAGCAAGAAGTCTGAGAATTAGATTTAGGGTTAGGATTATGGTTAGGGTTAAGGATGAAGTTTAGTGTTAGGGTGAGGGCTTAGGGTTAGGGATTAGGGTTAGGGTTAAAGGTTACCCTTAGGTTTAACGGTTACACTTTGGTTTAGGGTTGAGGTTTACCGTTAGGCTTAAGATGAGGGGTTAGGGTTTGGTACAGGGTTAGGGTTAAGTGTTAGGTTTAGGGTTGAAGATTAGGATTAGGGTTAGGATTAAAGGTTAGCGTGAGAGTTAACGCTTAGGGTTAAGGTTAAGAGTTAGGGTTTAGGGTTAGGGTTAGGGTTAGTTTTAGAGTTAGAGTTATGTGCTATGGTTTGTGATAGAGGTTAGGGTTAGGTTTACTGGTCACGGCTAGGGTTAGGTTTAGGGGGTAGCATTAGGGTTAGGCTTATGGTTAGGGTTAAGGGATAGGATTAGGGATAAGTGTTGGGCTTAGGGTTAGGGTTTAGTGTTAGGGTTAACATTAAGGATTAGGGGTAGGGTCAGGGTTAAATGCTTGGGGGCGGGTAATGGTTAGGGTCAGGGTTAAGGTTCACGGATAGGGTTAGTGTTAAGGGTTACGGGTAGGTTTAGGGTTCAGGGTTAGAGTTAGCATTAGGGCTTAAGGTTAGGATTAGGCGGTAGGTTCGATTTAGGGTTAGATCTAGGCGTTAGGGTAAGGGCTAGCGTTAGGGTTAAGAGATAGGGTTAGGTTTAATGCTTAGGATTAGGGTTAGGGTTTGGGGTTAAAGTAAGTGTTAGAGGTTAGGTTTCAGGATCAAATGTTAGGGTTATTTTTAGCTGTAGTGTTAGGGTTAGGGATAAGGGATCCCATTAGCATTAAGGGTCTTCCTTACTGTAGGGTTAAGGGTTAGGCTTAGAGTTAAAGGTTAAGGTTAGGGTCAGTGTTAAGATTTAGGGTGAGGGTGAACGGTTAGGGTAAAGGTTAAGCGTTAGGGTTAGGGATTAGTGATTAGGGATTTTGGTTAGTGTTAGGGTTAGCGGTTAGGAGTTAGTGTTTTATGAAGGGGTATGGTTAGAATTAGGATTGGGGTTAGAGTTAGGGTGAGGTATAGGGGTTAGGTTTAGGGGTTAGTTTTAGGGTAAAAGGATAGGATTAGGGTTACGGGTTGGGCTTAGGTTTAGGGTTAAAGTTTACTGCTAGGATTAGGGATAGGGTTCAGGGTTAGCTTTTGGGGTTCTGGTTAGGGTTAGGTGTTAGGTTAGTGTGAGGATTAGGTCTAGTCGTGAGGGTAAGGTTTAGGGTTAGCTTTAAGAGCTAGGGTTAGGTTTAATGGTTAGGATTAGGATTAGGGTTAAGGGTTAGGGTAAGGCTTAGGGGTTAGGGTGAAGGGATAGGGTCAAGGGTTAGGGTTTTTGTTAGGCATAGCGTTGGGGTTAGAAGTAAGGGTTACTGTCAGTGTTAGGGTTGTAGGTAGGGTTACGGTTAGGGTTAGCGGTTTAGAATTAGGGTTAGAGATTAGGTGTCACAGTGATGACTAGGGGATAGGGTTAGAATTATGGGATAGGGGTTGTTCTCAGGAAATGGGTTATGCATTAACGTTAGGATAAGAGGTTAAAGTTAGGCGCACGGTGAGGTTTACGTGTTAAGGGGAGAAATAGGAACAGGGTTGGGTGTTATGTTCAGGGTTAGGGTTATCTGTTAAAGGTATTGTTTATGCTTAGCACACGGGCCCTGTCTGCATTAGGCGGGCGGGGGGAGTTTAGCGGGCTGGGATTGTACCCGGGAAACCACTCTATCATACTCTGGGTATGGGCCCGTGGGTTTCATGCAGGACACAGTGGTAGAGCCTCCTTTCACGCATGGCATGGGAGGATTGCAGGCTTTCTAAACTCTAAGAAAGCAAGAAGTCTGAGAATTAGATTTA
>NW_027182947.1:115000-117500 GCF_041146395.1 Eulemur rufifrons
AGGCGGTAGGTTAGACTTAGGGTTAGATCTAGGCATTAGGGTAAGGGCTAGCGTTAGGGTTAAGAGATAGGGTTAGGTTTAATGCTTAGGATTAGGGTTAGGGTTTGGGGTTAAAGTAAGTGTTAGGGGTTAGGTTTCAGGATCAAAGGTTAGGGTTATTTTTAGCTGTAGTGTTAGGGTTAGGGATAAGGGATCCCATTAGCATTAAGGGTCTTCCTTACTGTAGGGTTAAGGGTTAGGCTTAGAGTTAAAGGTTAAGGTTAGGGTCAGTGTTAAGATTTAGGGTGAGGGTTAACGGTTAGGGTAAAGGTTAAGTGTTAGGGTTAGGGATAAGTGATTAGGGTTTTTGGTTAGTGTTAGGTTAGCGGTTAGTGTTTTATGAAGGGGTATGGTTAGAATTAGGATTGGGGTTAGAGTTAGGGTGAGGTATAGGGGTTAGGTTTAGGGGTTAGTTTTAGGGTAAAAGGATAGGATTGGGGTTACGGTTTGGGCTTAGGTTTAGGGTTAAAGTTTACTGCTAGGGTTAGGGATAGGGTTCAGGGTTAGCTTTAGGGGTTCTGGTTAGGGTTAGGTGTTAGGTTAGTGTCAGGGTTAGGTCTAGTCGTGAGCGTAGGGTTTAGGGTTAGCTTTAAGAGCTAGGGTTAGGTTTAATGGTTAGGGTTAGGGTTAGGGTTAGGGTCAAGGGTTAGGGTTTTTGTTAGGCATAGCGTTGGGGTTAGAAGAAAGGTTTACTGTCAGTGTTAGGGTTGTAGGTAGGGTTACGGTTAGGGTTAGCGGTTTAGAATTAGGGTTAGGGATTAGGTGTCACAGTGATGACTAGGAGATAGGGTTAGAATTATGGGATAGGGGTTGTTCTCAGGAAATGGGTTATGCATTAACGTTAGGATAAGAGGTTAAAGTTAGGCGCACGGTGAGGTTTACGTGTTAAGGGGAGAAATAGGAACAGGGTTGGGTGTTATGTTCAGGGTTAGGGTTATCTGTTAAAGGTATTGTTTATGCTTAGCACACGGGCCCTGTCTGCATTAGCCGCGCGGGGGGAGTTTAGGGGGCTGGGATTGTACCCGGGAAACCACTCTATCATACCATGGGTATGGGACCGTGGGTTTCATGCAGGACACAGTGCTAGAGCCTCCTTTCACGCATGGCATGGGAGGATTGCAGGCTTTCTAAACTCTAAGAAAGCAAGAAGTCTGAGAATTAGATTTAGGGTTAGGATTATGGTTAGGGTTAAGGATGAAGTTTAGTGTTAGGGTGAGGGCTTAGGGTTAGGGATTAGGGTTAGGGTTAAAGGTTAGTCTTAGGTTTAACGGTTACACTTTGGTTTAGGGTTGAGGTTTACGGTTAGGGTTTAGATGAGGGTTTAGTGTTTGGTAGAGGGTTAGGGTTAAGTGTTAGGTTTAGGGTTGAAGATTAGGATTAGGGTTAGGATTAAAGGTTAGCGTGAGAGTTAACGCTTAGGGTTAAGGTTAAGGGTTAGGGTTCAGGGTTAGGGTTAGGGGTTAGGGTTAGGGTTAGGGTTTGGGGTTAGGGTTAGTGTTAGGGGTTATTGTTAGGGTTAGGGTTAGGGTCAGGGTTCGGGTTAGGGGTTAGGATTAGGGGTTAGGGTTAGGGTTAGGGTTTAGGGTTAGGGTTAGGGGTTAGGGTTAGGGTTAGGGGTTAGGGTTAGGGGTTAGGGTTAGGGTAGGGTTAGGGTTAGGGGTTAGGGTTAGGGGTTAGGGTTAGGGTTAAGTGTTAGGGTTAGGGTTAGGGTTTGGGGTTAGAGTTAGGGGTTAGGGTTAGGGTTAGGGGTTAGGGTTAGGGTCAGGGTTCGGGTTAAGGGTTAGGGTTAGGGGTTAGGGTTAGGGTTAGGGTCAGGGTCAGGGGTTAGGTTTAAGGTTAGGGGTTATGGTTAGGGTTAGGAGTTAGGGGTTAGGTTTAGGGTGAGGGTCAGGGCCAGGGGTTAGGGTTAGGGTTAGGGGTTAGGGTTACGGTTAGGGTTTAGGGGTTAGGGTTAGGGGTTAGGGTTAGGGTCAGGGGTTAGGGTTAGGGTTAGGATTAGGGCTCGGGCTAGGGCTAGGCCTAGGGTTAGGGTTAGGGGTTAGGGTTAGGGATAGGGCTAGGGCTAGGGGTTAGGGTTAGGGGTTAGGGGTTAGGGTTAGGGGTTAAGGTAGGGTTAGGGGTTAGGGTTAGGGTTAGGGGTAGGGTTAGGGTTAGGGGTTAGGGTTAGGGGTTAGGGTTAGGGTTAAGGGTTAGGGTTAGGGGTTAGGGTTAGGGGTTAGGGTTAGGGCTAGGGTTGGGGTTAGGGGTTAGGATTAGGGGTTAGGGTTAGGGTTAAGGGTTAGGGTTAGGGTTAGGGTCAGGGGTTAGGGTTAGGGTTAGTGGTTAGGGTTAGGAGTTAGGGGTTAGCGTTAGGGGTTAGGGTTAGGTTTAGGGTTAGGGTCACGGTTTGGGTTAGGGGTTAGGGTTAGGGGTTAGGGTTAGGGTTAGGGTCAGGGTCAGGGTCAGGGGATAGGGTTAGGGT
>NW_027182947.1:135000-140000 GCF_041146395.1 Eulemur rufifrons
TGCTTTTTCTGCATCTAATGAGAGTATCATATGGTTTTTGTTTTTGCTTCTATTTATGTGGTGAATTACATTGATAGATTTACGTATGTTGAACCACCCCTGCATCTCGGGGATGAAGCCCACTTGGTCGTGGTGGATTACTTTTTTGATAAGTACTTGGATTCGATTTGCTAGTATTTTATTGAAAATTTTTGCATCTATATTCATGAGGGAAATTGGTCTGTAGTTCTCTATTTTTGTTGAGTCCTTTCCAGGCTTTGGTATTAATGTTATATTGGCTTGGTAGAACGTGTTGGGGAGAACTCCATCCTTCTCAATATTGGAGAATAGTTTATGTAGGATGGGCACCAGTTCTTCTTTGTATGTATGGTAAAATTCAGGTGTGAACCCATCTGGACCAGGGCTTTTCTTTTTGGGAAGGTTTTTTATTGCTGTTTCGATTTCAGTTCTTGATATTGGTCTGTTCAGGTACTCTATTTCTTCCTGGTTGAGCCTGGGAAGACTATGTGTCTCTAAAAATTTGTCCATTTCCTCCACGTTCTCCAGTTTGTGTGCATAAAGATTTTTGTAGAATTCATAGATGATATCTTGTATCTCTGTAGCATCGGTTGTGATTTCTCCTTTCATGTTCCTAATGGAGGTTATTAGAGATTTTACTTTTGTGCTCTTGGTTAGTCTAGCCAGAGGTGTGTCTATTTTGTTTATCTTTTCAAAGAACCAACTTTTTGTTTTATTAATTTCCCTTATAGTTTCTTACAGACATTGGCCTAGGCAGAGAATTTATGAAGAAGACCCCCAAGGCAATCACAGCAGCAACAAAAACAAATGAATGGGACATGATTAAACTAAAAAGCTTCTGCACAGCCAAAGAAACAGTCCAGAGAATAAACAGATCACCTACAGAATGGGAAAAAATTTTTGCATACTACACATCAGATAAAGGACTGATAACAAGAATCTATTTAGAACTCAGGAAAATCAGCAAGAAAAAATCAAGCAACCCTATCAAAAAGTGGGCAAAGGACATGAATAGAAATTTTTCAAAAGAAGATATAAAAATGGCTAACAAACATATGAAAAAGTGTTCAACATCTCTAATCATCAGGGAAATGCAAATCAAAACCACAATGAGATATCACTTAACCCCAGTGAGAATGGCCTTTATCAAAAAAACCCAAAACAACACATGTTGGCGTGGGTGTGGAGAGACAGGAACACTAATACACTGCTGGTGGGACTGCAAACTAGTGCAACCCCTGTGGAAAGCATTATGGAGGTATCTTAAACAGATTCAAGTAGACCTGCCATTTGACCCAGCAATCCCATTACTGGGCATATACCCAAAGGAAAAAAGGTCATTCTATAACAAAGGCACGTGTACCCAAATGTTTATAGCAGCACAATTCACAATAGCAAAGATGTGGAAACAACCCAAATGCCCATCAATACATGATTGGATTAGTAAGCTGTGGTATATGTATACCATGGAATATTACTCAGCTATAAGGAATGATGAAGATACGACATCTCTATGGTTCTCCTGGAGAGAGTTGGAACCCATTATATTAAGTGAAGTATCCCAAGAATGGAAAAACAAGCATCACATGTACTCACCAGAAAATTGGTTTCCCTGATCATCACCTAAATACAAATCTGGGAATGACACCAATTGGTCATCAGATTGAGGTGGGGGGTGGGGGAGGGGATGGGGGTATGCCTACACAACGAGTGCATTCCACACCGTTTGGGGAGTGGTAACACTTGAAGGTGCTGACTCGGGAAAGGGGGGCTGGGGAAAAAAATATGAAACTATTGTTTTTAACTTGCACTGTTCACTTAATAATTTATCATGAATATTTCCCATATTATTTCATATCATTGTACAAGAAATAATGTATACATTATGAGGACATACTGTATCTAACAAGATATACTGTTAGACTCTTTGATTCTGTAAAACTAAATTGAAAAAATATATATATATAATAAAAAATAAATAAATAAATAAAAAAAAAAAAAAAAAAAAAAAAGAATTATGGGATAGGGGTTGTTCTCAGGAAATGGGTTATGCATTAACGTTAGGATAAGAGGTTAAAGTTAGGCGCACGGTGAGGTTTACGTGTTAAGGGGAGAAATAGGAACAGGGTTGGGTGTTATGTTCAGGGTTAGGGTTATCTGTTAAAGGTATTGTTTATGCTTAGCGCACGGGCCCTGTCTGCAGTAGGCGGGCGGGGGGAGTTTAGGGGGCTGGGATTGTACCCGGGAACCCACTCTATCATACTCTGGGTATGGGCCCGTGGGTTTCATGCAGGACACAGTGGTAGAGCCTCCTTTCACGCATGGCATGGGAGGATTGCAGGCTTTCTAAACTCTAAGAAAGCAAGAAGTCTGAGAATTAGATTTAGGGTTAGGATTCTGGTTAGCGTTAAGGATGAAGTTTAGTGTTAGGGTGAGGGCTTAGGGTTAGGGAATAGGGTTAGGGTTAAAGGTTACTCTTAGGTTTAACGGTTACACTTTGGTTTAGGGTTGAGGTTTACGGTTAGGGTTAAGATGAGGGGTTAGGGTTTGGTACAGGGTTAGGGTTAAGTGTTAGGTTTAGGGTTGAAGATTAGGATTAGGGTTAGGATTAAAGGTTAGCGTGAGAGTTAACGCTTAGGGTTAAGGTTAAGAGTTAGGGTTCAGGGTTAGGGTTAGGGTTAGTTTTAGGGTTAGAGTTATGTGCTATGGTTTGTGTTAGAGGTTAGGGTTAGGTTTACTGGTCACGGTTAGGGTTACGTTTAGGGGGTAGCATTACGGTTAGGGTTAGGGTTAAGGGATAGGATTAGGGATAAGTGTTGGGCTTAGGGTTAGGGTTTAGTGTTAGGGTTAGCATTAAGGTTTAGGGTTAGGGTCAGGGTTAAATGCTTGGGTGCGGGTAATGGTTAGGGTCAGGGTTAAGGTTCACGGATAGGGTTAGTGTTAAGGGTTACGGGTAGGTTTAGGGTTCAGGGTTAGTGTTAGCATTAGGGCTTAAGGTTAGTATTAGGCGGTAGGTTCGATTTAGGGTTAGATCTAGGCGTTAGGGTAAGGGCTAGCGTTAGGGTTAAGAGATAGGGTTAGGTTTAATGCTTAGGATTAGGGTTAGGGTTTGGGGTTAAAGTAAGTGTTAGGGATTAGGTTTAAGGATCCAAGGTTAGGGTTATTTTTAGCTGTAGTGTTAGGGTTAGGGATAAGGGATCCCATTAGCATTAAGGGTCTTCCTTACTGTAGGGTTAAGGGTTAGGCTTAGAGTTAAAGGTTAAAGGTAGGGTCAGTGTTAAGATTTAGGGTGAGGGTTAACGGTTAGGGTAAAGGTTAAGCGTTAGGGTTAGGGATTAGTGATTAGTGTTTTTGGTTAGTGTTAGGGTTAGCGGTTAGGAGTTAGTGTTTTATGAAGGGGTACGGTTAGAATTAGGATTGGGGTTAGAGTTAGGGTGAGGTATAGGGGTTAGGTTTAGGGGTTAGTTTTAGGGTAAAAGGATAGGATTAGGGTTTCGGGTTGGGCTTAGGTTTAGGGTTAAAGTTTACTGCTAGGGTTAGGGATAGGGTTCAGGGTTAGCTTTAGGGGTTCTGGTGAGGGTTAAGTGTTAGGTTAGTGTCAGGGTTAGGTCTAGTCGAGATGGTAAGGTTTAGGGTTAGCTTTAAGACCTAGGGTTAGGTTTAATGGTTAGGATTAGGATTAGGGTTAAGGGTTAGGGTAAGGCTTAGGGGTTAGGGTGAAGGGTTAGGGTCAAGGGTTAGGGTTTTTGTTAGGCATAGCGTTGGGGTTAGAAGTAAGGGTTACTGTCAGTGTTAGGGTTGTAGGTAGGGTTATGGTTAGGGTTAGCGGTTTAGAATTAGGGTTAGGGATTAGGTGTCACAGTGATGACTAGGAGATAGGTTTAGAATTATGGGATAGGGGTTGTTCTCAGGAAATGGGTTATGCATTAACGTTAGGATAAGAGGTAAAAGTTAGGCGCACGGTGAAGTTTACGTGTTAAGGGGAGAAATAGGAACAGGGTTGGGTGTTATGTTCAGGGTTAGGGTTATCTGTTAAAGGTATTGTTTATGCTTAGCGCACGGGCCCTGTCTGCATTAGGCGGGCGGGGGGAGTTTTGGGGGCTGGGATTGTACCCGGGAACCCACTCTATCATACTCTGGGTATGGGCCCGTGGGTTTCATACAGGACACAGTGGTAGAGCCTCCTTTCACGCATGGCATGGGAGGATTGCAGGCTTTCTAAACTCTAAGAAAGCAAGAAGTCTGAGAATTAGATTTAGGGTTAGGATTATGGTTAGGGTTAAGGATGAAGTTTAGTGTTAGGGTGAGGGCTTAGGGTTAGGGATTAGGGTTAGGGTTAAAGGTTACTCTTAGGTTTAACGGTTACACTTTGGTTTAGGGTTGAGGTTTACGGTTAGGGTTAAGATGAGGGGTTAGGGTTTGGTACAGGGTTAGGGTTAAGTGTAAGGTTTAGGGTTGAAGATTAGGATTAGGGGTAGGATGAAAGGTTAGCGTGAGAGTTAACGCTTAGGGTTAAGGTTAAGAGTTAGGGTTTGGGGTTAGGGTTAGGGTTAGTTTTAGGGTTAGAGTTATGTGCTATGGTTTGTTTTAGAGGTTAGGGTTAGGTTTACTGGTCACGGTTAGGGTTACGTTTAGGGGGTAGCATTAGGGTTAGGGTTAGGGTTAGGGTTAAGAGATAGGATTAGGGTTAAGTGTTGGGCTTAGGGTTAGGGTTTAGTGTTAGGGTTATCATTAAGGATTAGGGGTAGGGTCAGGGTTAAATGCTTGGGTGCGGGTAATGGTTAGGGTCAGGGTTAAGGTTCACGGATAGGGTTAGTGTTAAGGGTTACGAGTAGGTTTAGAGTTCAGGGTTAGAGTTAGCATTAGGGCTTAATGTTAGGATTAGGCGGTAGGTTCGATTTAGGGTTAGATCTAGGCGTTAGGGTAAGGGCTAGCGTTAGGGTTAAGAGATAGGGTTAGGTTTAATGCTTAGGATTAGGGTT
>NW_027182947.1:182500-185000 GCF_041146395.1 Eulemur rufifrons
GGGTAGGTTTAGGGTTCAGGGTTAGAGTTAGCATTAGGGCTTAAGGTTAGGATTAGGCGGTAGGTTCGATTTAGGGTTACATCTAGGCATTAGGGTAAGGGCTAGCGTTAGGGTTCAGAGATAGGGTTAGGTTTAATGCTTAGGATTAGGGTTAGGGTTTGGGGTTAAAGTAAGTGTTAGGGGTTAGGTTTGAGGATCAAAGGTTAGGGTTACTTTTAGCTGTAGTGTTCGGGTTAGGGATAAGGGATCCCATTAGCATTAAGGGTCTTCCTTACTGTAGGGTTAAGGGTTAGGCTTAGAGTTAAAGGTTAAGGTTAGGGTCAGTGTTAAGATTTAGGGTGAGGGTTAACGGTTAGGGTAAAGGTTAAGTGTTAGAGTTAGGGATTAGTGATTAGGGTTTTTGGTTAGTGTTAGGTTAGCGGTTAGTGTTTTATGAAGGGGTATGGTTAGAATTAGGATTGGGGTTAGAGTTAGGGTGAGGTATAGGGGTTAGGTTTAGGGGTTAGTTTTAGGGTAAAAGGATAGGATTAGGGTTACGGGTTGGGCTTAGGTTTAGGGTTAAAGTTTACTGCTAGGGTTAGGGATAGGGTTCAGGGTTAGCTTTAGGGGTTCTGGTGAGGGTTAAGTGTTAGGTTAGTGTCAGGGTTAGGTCTAGTCGTGAGGGTAAGGTTTAGGGTTAGCTTTAAGAGCTAGGGTTAGGTTTAATGGTTAGGATTAGGATTAGGGTTAAGGGTTAGGGTAAGTCTTAGGGGTTAGGGTGAAGGGTTAGGGTCAAGGGTTAGGGTTTTTGTTAGGCATAGCGTTGGGGTTAGAAGTAAGGGTTACTGTCAGTGTTAGGGTTGTAGGTAGGGTTACGGTTAGGGTTAGCGGTTTGGAATAAGGGTTAGGGATTAGGTGTCACAGTGATGACTAGGAGATAGGGTTAGAATTATGGGATAGGGGTTGTTCTCAGGAAATGGGTTATGCATTAACGTTAGGATAAGAGGTTAAAGTTAGGCGCACGGTGAAGTTTACGTGTTAAAGGGAGAAATAGGAACAGGGTTGGGTGTTATGTTCAGGGTTAGGGTTATCTGTTAAAGGTATTGTTTATGCTTAGCGCACGGGCCCTGTCTGCATTAGGCGGGCGGGGGGGAGTTTTGGGGGCTAGGATTGTACCCGGGAAGCCACTCTATCATACTCTGGGTATGGGTCCGTGGGTTTCATACAGGACACAGTGGTAGAGCCTCCTTTCACGCATGGCATGGGAGGATTGCAGGCTTTCTAAACTCTAAGAAAGCAAGAAGTCTGAGAATTAGATTTAGGGTTAGGATTATGGTTAGGGTTAAGGATGAAGTTTAGTGTTAGGGTGAGGGCTTAGGGTTAGGGATTAGGGTTAGGGTTAAAGGTTACTCTTAGGTTTAACGGTTACACTTTGGTTTAGGGTTGAGGTTTACGGTTAGGGTTAAGATGAGGGGTTAGGGTTTGGTACAGGGTTAGGGTTAAGTGTAAGGTTTAGGGTTGAAGATTAGGATTAGGGTTAGGATTATAGGATAGCGTGAGAGTTAACGCTTAGGGTTAAGGTTAAGAGTTAGGGTTTAGGGTTAGGTTTAGGGTTAGGGTTAGTTTTAGGGTTAGAGTTATGTGCTATGGTTTGTGTTAGAGGTTAGGGTTAGGTTTACTGTTCACGGTTAGGGTTACGTTTAGGGGTTAGCGTTAGGGTTAGGGTTAGGGTTAGGGTTAAGGGATAGGATTACGGTTAAGTGTTGGCCTTAGGGTTAGGGTTTAGTGTTAGGGTTATCATTAAGGACTAGGGGTAGGGTCAGGGTTAAATGCCTGGGTGCGTGTAATGGTTAGGGTCAGGGTTAAGGTTCACGGATAGGGTTAGTGTTAAGGGTTACGGGTAGGTTTAGGGTTCAGGGTTAGAGTTAGCATTAGGGCTTAACGTTAGGATTAGGCGGTAGGTTCGATTTAGGGTTAGATCTAGGCGTTCGGGTAAGGGCTAGCGTTAGGGTTAAGAGATAGGGTTAGGTTTAATGCTTAGGATTAGGGTTAGGGTTTGGGGTTAAAGTAAGTGTTAGGGGTTAGGTTTAAGGATGAAAGGTGACTGTTATTTTTAGCTGTAGTGTTAGGGTTACGGAAAAGGGATCCCGTTAGCATTAAGGGTCTTCCTTACTGTAGGGTTAAGGGTTAGGCTTAGAGTTAAAGGTTAATGTTAGGGTCAGTGTTAAGATTTAGGGTGAGGGTTAACGGTTAGGGTAAAGGTTAAGTGTTAGGGTTAGGGATTAGTGATTAGGGTTTTTGGTTAGTGTTAGGGTTAGCGGTTAGGAGTTAGTGTTTTATGAAGGGGTATGGTTAGATTTAGGATTGGGTTTAGAGTTAGGGTGAGGTATAGGGGTTAGGTTTAGGGGTTAGTTTTAGGGTAAAAGGATAGGATTAGGGTTACTGGTTGGGCTTAGGTTTATGGTTAAAGTTTACTGCTAGGGTTAGGGATAGGGTTCAGGCTTAGCTTTAGGGGTTCTGC